>NW_028318221.1:4970000-5139662 GCF_062004578.1 Staurois parvus
CTCCCCCCCCCCCTTTTCTATCTATCCTGCATTAAAAAAAAATGTGTGTACTTACCTTAATAACAGGTAAGAACACAGATCTGTAGGAGGGGGGAGGGAACACTTTTAAGAATAGTTCATATTAGTCTCATCTTCCACTTGAAATCTGCATTCACGTCTAAACATTGCTTTTACACACATGTATTACACTCATATAATCTTTATATCAGCTGCCATTTAAAAATAAACTATGCTGCCAGAGACTTCTAAGTGATTCATGAGAGAACCAGTCATTTTCTACAAAGTAAACAGACTACTTTCATGTTACTGATGAAGTCTGATGAGCGCAGATAAGCCAGTCCACTTCATGCAACATTTTGAACAAGGACCAAGCTTAGCTTCCACTGGCTTAAAGTGAAACTTTAAATAAAATTTGAAAATATGAATTTTTATAGCAGAAGAGACTTACTATGTCATACTACTCCTACCTGTCTGTTCACAATCCTCTTCATGCTATACACTGAGCTGTGCATGTGCAGGTCGGTGTACATTTTCAGCATCTACAGGGATGAATAAACTCTCGGGCAAGCACAGGAGTAACATCATCTCTATATGGGGAATCAATATGGGCAAAGATTCCAAACCCGGAAGGGGATTAGCTGAAAATGAATGGGCTGCTACGAAGCCTCCTTAATACAGTTTAAATAAAGATCTTTTCTCTCTAAGTTAGTGTTGTTACCAAGGGGATAAAGCAATCAATTTTGAATATTACAATTTAGAATACAGTAAGTATGTAATGCAGAAAAGTTTATAACTACCCAACTAAAATCAAGGTTCAAAGACTAACCAGAAAGGAGAACTCCAGAAGCAATACATTCCAGTACTCTTCGTGTGGCTTCTGCGGGCGAAAGTGACGTGGACGATGAATTCAAAGCCTTCTGGACTAATAATTCCAAAGCCTAAAAGAATTACAGAAAAGGCTTGATTAACAATGCGCTTGAGAAGATACATTACACAGCAATGACATCCAACGTGTAAAATGAATCGAGTGAATTTATACTACAGGTTATTTTTTGGTGTCCTTGTACCTCTTGGAGACAACTCCAACATTTTGGATTTCACCGAACTTTCTTTCTTTCTTTGGTGACATTGGTCAAAAGAACAAAAAGAGTGAATTCTAATGGGAACACAGACACCAATAAAAACTTGACATAGTACCAAACCTTCACCAATTTATCCAAAACTAAAAATAAGTTTTGCCTAGACATACGCATCCATACAATCCACACAGCACACAAAATTGGAAGCATCTGGTGTGCTACCTCACAGGTTACAGCAGCTGGGGTTCCCAGAATTCTAGCAACAAGGAAATCTTTATTTTGTTCAAAATTGTTGACAGAATTTGGGCTTCCATACATAGCAATATGCAGCAAGTATGCAGGATGCTACTAGAGGGACTCAGCTATGAGGAAAGATTAAATGAATTGAATTTATTTTCTCTTGAGATGAAGAGATTAAGGGGATGGGGGATATGATCAACCTGTATAAATACATCAGTGGTTCATATAGTGAACTCTGTGTAGAGTTATTCACCCTGAGGTCATCACAAAGGACAAGGGGGTACTCTTTACGTCTAGAGGAAAAGAGGTTTAATCTCCAAATACGGAAAGGTTTCTTCACAGTAAGAGCTGTGAAAATGTGGAATAGACTCCCTCAAGAGTTTGTTCTGGCCAGCTCACTAGATTGCTTTAAAAAAGGCCTGGATTCTTTCCTAGATACACAGACTATAACTGGATACTAACATTTATAGGTAAAGTTGATCCAGGGAATATCCATTTGCCTCTCGGGGGATCAGGAAGGATTTTTTTTCCCTGGAGGAGCAAATTTGAATATGCTTTGCTGGTTTTTTTTTTGCCTTCTTCTGGATCAACTGTGGATAGAGGATTATAATTTTTTTTTTTTTGGTTGAACTAGATGTACTTTTGTTTTTTTTCAGCCAGACTAACTATGCATTTTTTGGTTTTGAGACTATACTGGTCATAGGCCTGTTTACTTTTAATGAAGCTATGAATGGCAGCTCCTATATTTTAAACCTCAAAAGTTCAGAAAGTATGGAAGTCAGGTACAGCCAGGCAAATCATATTCATATGATAAGAAGTTATGGCAGTCCCCTTATTTCTATGGTTGTAGCTTTCCTACTGCCTGCTGTCATAGCAATTGAGTCTCCCTGTGGCAGCAGAATGTATTTATTTCACATGAGAAGAGCACCGAAAGAAAGGGAACCTTTTAAACAGCAGAAGCAAAGGCAGAACCAAAACTGTTGGCAATATCATGGGAATCCCAAAATAAATGCAAGGACCCAATAAATCAACTTGTATGCACACCCTCAAAAATCAGTTTTGGGTGAACTTAGCATTTAGTATTTTTTCTGAACAAATGCTTTTTTGCATACTGTAAATTCTTTTCTTGTTAATTCGGGGGTGGGGTGGGGCATTAGGACTCTTGTGAGAGTTGTTGCCCACAGTGACTAATCAGGCTATATATTATGTTATATTATTATTATTATACAGTATTTATATAGCGCTAAAAGGTTTGCTCAGCGCTGTACATTATAGTGGGGGACAGTACATGAGACAATGCAGTAACAAAACAAAACATGAGGGGGTCAAGGGCCCTGCTCTTTCAAGCTTACAATCTAGGAGTTATATGGGAAAATTAAACAAATCAAACTGGACAGTATAAGTAACAACTCCATTTCCCCCCATGTTTATTTAAAACTAAAACAAATATTGACAAAATAATTTTCCTAGTCATCCAGAAACACACACTCGCAATGTATTTAAAATCCCATTGTCCCTTACCCAATCAGAAAGAGCTGTCCATGCCGACACTCTCTGACGCAAGTCACGAAAAATGCGAATAACAATAACACAAGACTGCAAATCACTTGCATGAGACTGGAAAAGATGTATTAGAAAACAGTAATTAATTTATTATGAAATTTTCACAAATACTTTATTTACCTTTTAAAATGGAGAGTATATCTGTTATTTATATTGTAAAAGATTAACCACTTCTGGACACACACACACATACTTACAGGCCCATATATATTTGGACACAGGCACAATTTTAGATTTTTTCAGGTATTTACCAAAACATATTCGCTATAGTTATATAATGTTATATAATGGATATGGGATGAAAGTGCACACTCTCAGGTTTAATTTGAAGGTATGTACAACCAAATTGGAGGAAGGGTTTAGGAATTACAGCTCTTAAGAATAGCCATCCCCCTTTTTTCAAGGGACCAAAAATAATTGGACAATTAAATCAAAAGCTGTTTCATGGCCAGGTGTGGGCTACTACTTCGTTATTTCTTCATCAATTAAGCAGGTAAAAGGTCTGGAGTTGATTCTAAGTGTGGTATTTGCATTTGGAATCTATTGCTGTGAACCTACATCATGCGTTCAAAGGAGCTGTCCATGCAAGTGAAACAGGCCATTGTAAGGCTTCAAAAATGAAACAAATCCATCAGAGAGATAGCAGCAACATTAGGAGTGGCCAAATCAACAGTTTGGTACATTCTGAGGAAAGAACGCACTGGTGAGCTCAGCAACATAAAAAGGCATGGACGTCCACACAGAAGACAACAGTGGTGGATGATCGCAGGATCCTCTCTATGGTAAAGAAAAACCCAACATCCAGACAAGCGAAGGACACTCTCCAGGAGGTGGGCATATAATTGTCAAAATCTATTACTATCAAGAGAAGACTTCACGAGGCCAACGACAAATTTAAATCACAAGGGCACAAGGGTAGCCTGACAGCAGGGACTGTACGAATGACACCCTGTACAAAGGCTCGAACCAGGGAGTGCAAAGCAATTGGCCTTTGAAAGAATACAGACAAAGCTGAAATCTGACCTTTATGGTGCCCAAGGCCAACCTCATTTACACACTTGAGTGGAGAAAATAGAGAATCCTTCCAATCACATATTTCCTGGGATGCCATCCTTTGGTCTCACACCATGAAATGTAAGACTTCCAGACTCTGTAATAGATGTTCTTGGAAACCGGCTTCCTAGCATTCAACAGTGTAGAAAAAACTGGACCCGAGACCCCTCGGTCCCTCAAGATCCTGGCTTCAATAGTCACATTGTCAAATTTAGTGACCATAAAGCAGGGTCCTGGGCCCTGAGACAGTAGGTCTGCCAGGACTGGAAGGGCCCATGGACCATCCACAGCTAGTTTTACTATATCTGCGTACCAATCCATCCTGGGCCAGGCCAGAGCCATCAAGATCACAGGTGTTACCTCCTCTTGGATCCTGCACAAAAGGCATGGCAGGAGCTGAATAGAAGGGAAGGCATGAATTAAGGAGAACTGATCTCAAGAAGTCACCAGAGCATCCACCCTGAATGCTTGCCCTTGCTCTGGACATGAACTTGTACACCTTGTTTTTGAACTTGGATTCCAACAGACCTACGTTCGTGGTACTCCAACGCTAGCAATTTCTGTGAATATCTCAGGGTGTAGGGTCCACTCTACTAGAACCAACTGCAGGTGATGGAGAATCAACCTGCCAGGTCTCTACCGCCAGAATGTAAACTGCTGAAAGAAACGGCAGATGAAGCCAAGCCCAAGCTAGATGTGATTCACCTCCTCCTGGGCCATCCGGCTGCTGGTGCCTCCTTGGTGGTGGATATAAGCCACGACCGTTGCGTTATCAGACTGGATGATGACCGGATATACATGTAACCTGATCGCCCAAAACTTCAGAGCAAAGCGAACCGCCTGAAGCTCCAGGATATTGATGGGCAGACTCTTCTCTGGCCGAGCCCACTTCCCTTGGACTGTGGCTCCCTCCAGAACAGCCTCCCAGCCAAAAAGACTAGCATCCGTGGTTGCTATCTTACAACCGGAAGAGAAATCTTCCCTATTTCCAGAGTGCAAGCCACCAACCACCAATTCAGACTCTGCCTTACCCTGGGGAACAGAGACATGTGACAATCCAAAGCTTGGAACTTCTTTTTCCAGACAGACAGAATGTTTCTCTGCAATGGTCTGGAGTGGAACTGTGCATAGGGAACTGCCTCAAATGTCGATACCATCTTCTCCAACAACCTCATGCAGAGGCATATATAGATGGATATCTTTTTCTCCTCAGCACCTGATCTTTCAGAGCATGGCATTTCCTGGGGGCAGGAAGACTTTCGCCTGCACCATAACCAGGACCGACCCCAAATATTCCAGACTTTGAACTGGCTCTAAGGCCGAAACCCTAGAAGTTTAGGATCCAGCCTAAGTGTTCTACAACATGTACTGTATGAGCCACATTTTGCTTTAAGCTCAGAACAAACTGTTCCCTGAGAAATAGGTCATCCAGATATCCTAGTACCAATATTCCCTGGGCTTTTAGTAGGCCCAATACTGGAGCCAGAACTTTTGCGAAAACACGAGGGGTTGTAGCAAGCCCGAAGTGCAGAACCACAAATTGAAAAGGATTACCTTCTACTGCAAACTGCAGAAAAGAACAAACAGAAATTGGTTCAGAGCCTTGAGATCTAGTATAGGCCCCACAATTACCCCTTGGGACAGCAATCGTTCGAGTGCTTGAAATAAAAAATTTCTCTGCAGTTGGTTTCTGGGTACATTAGACTTTAAAAACCCGGAAGGGGGAAGAACCCAGAACTCTAGTCTGTACCCCTCAGAAATCGTGGAAATAACCCACTTTTCCTGAGTCACCTTTTCCCGGGCACTTGAAAACGACAAAAGTCTCCCCCGCACCCTTCATAAAGAGAGCTTAGGGCCAGCCTTAGCTGATTTCTGAACCCATGGTTTCCTTTGCCCTTCAGGCTTGCTCTAGATCCAGATGCCTCTGGGCGCCGAAACTGCCTGGCAACTGAGGCTGTAGCACAGCAGGAGTACATGAACCCATCAAACAGGCGCTCACCATGAAAGGGGAATCCAAACAGTTAATTTTTACACAGTAATTTCACTGACCAGCTTTTCAAGATCCTGCGCATGTGTACTGAAAGAAGAGCCAATTGTGAAACCTGCAGTATAGGTAGGGGGAAATCCAGTCACCTCCTCAGCAGAATCCTCTCCCTGACCAGGAAGATTCTTAACACGATCCTTCTTGGATTGACATACGCTAACTGCCGCCATCGCAGGTTGTGCGGCAGACTCAGCAAGAGCAAAAGAAGCCTTCAGTAATGATTCCAAATTATTTGCCAGATCACTGAACACTTGGGCACGGCAACCGCCAGCATGCTCCATTTTTTAACAAATGTTTCCTCCATCGGATACAGCACGGAAAACCTCTTGGGAGGAGCAAATAATCTACGCAGGTGACCCCAGTCAGCATGTACTACCTGCTATAAGAGTGGATGCAATGGAAAGGCTTGAGCATTCTGCAGAGGCTGCATCGAACTCAAGGAGGAGTAGGAGGCCTCAGAAGCTTCCAATGGAAGCAATCTCAATCCAGAGCGGACCGTTTCCGTAAGGGACTGAACCAACAATCTCTGGGACTGAGAGGTTAGCAACACTTGGTCCTCCTCAAGTACTGACTTCCCTGAAGCAGGACCTTTCTCCAGCTTAACAGCGACCTTCCTCCATATCCTATACCCATTCCTGCTTCAAAACAGGAGGATCAGGGTAGGGGGATCTTTCACATTTCTTCCATCCCTGCATAACAGAGGAAATCATGCCAGCCATTTTATTCTCCAATCCAGCCAAGGCAGATGCTAAATCATCCTTAGTAACATATGCTGAAGCAGACACATTGGTAGTAGCCACAATAACAGACAAGCAAAGTGGCTTCGATTGCTCAGTCGCCTCTGGTCTTTCAGGGAAAGTCAATACAGTGGAACTCAGAATAGGATCTTCAGGACCTGATGATGGTGCACACGTGCCCCGTCCTGCTGTGGTTTCCCCACTCCGCTTTCTAGAAGATATTACTCTTAATTGAATTTACAATAATGCAACTGGGGCTTGTGATAAAAAAAAACCCTCATTATTCCACCAGTACAGCACCCCACCATGCAAGGCTGTAATCCAGCATATAGCAGCTATCACAGCCTACACCGCCAAAAGATGCAGTACTACAGCAGGAGCAAGCCAAACTGCCAACTGTGACCATACCCAAACAAGGACTCACGTGCTCAAAAGAATAGCCTACTCTGTGTTCCTTCCAGCCGCCTCACAGGAGCCCCATGTGTAAAAAACTATCCACTTAAGTAAGCTGGCCGGTATTGTGCATGCACAGCATGCCACTTGAATGCCCACTGTGCGTGCCTACGAATAAAAAGCTACTGCGCCAAGCACGTTTGCGAGCAAAACTGCTACTAAGCATGCACGGCGTACGTGCACACTCAAGCTTGGAAAGATGCATGTGCGCTCCTGCGAGTGTCCCACGATCCAGTGGGCAGGCCTGGACGCCTACTGACCACAGCTGAAACAACTAGAAAATGGTTACCCCAATGACAGGAGTTCCCCACAAATCAAAATAAAACCAGCTAGGAACACACAGACAGTAGCCAGTACCTATACCGTGCTCCCGATGCCCTCTAGTGGCAAACATGAAAAGGACACATTGTGGATACCTGGCCCTGCTTGGCTGCATAGGTAGTAGTGGTGCTTTGCATAAAATCTTTTATTTTGCCCTCGGAAATGAAGGTATTAAAATATACACCCCTCTGTCCATGCTTGTTTCTTTTCTCTTTCTTAATTTTTTTAAATAGAAAAAAGAAAAGGGCAAACTTACCAATCCCATCACAGGGGCTCTGCTAATAGACACCCAATCTTCACCCATCATGGTGGGTCTTGCCACTTAAAAGACCTTCAAGGATCCAGTTCCCCTATGTTTTTTGGGGTCTACTCCCTTGAACCTGTATAGCACCTTGCCAGAACACTGCCTTGGACCTTTAACAAAAATGCACAGGGATCCATAATGCAGGGTCTGGAGCCAAAAGGGCCGCATTACAGGCAAAACCTTGTTGAGTCCTCCATCTTCCATAGGAGGCTAGTGTACCATTTATTTTAGAGTACAGCCATCCAAATGGATCTGCTTAACCAGTCCCTTGATCTTTATAAGAACCATTTTTGGGACCAAACCACATTCTCAAAGAGAACAGAACTTCATTGACCATCACCTTCCAGACACTGGTAAAAGACTGCACTACTTCCGGTGTAGGAGGGGTTATATAGGGGAGGAGTTCTTGTCTGTTTTGGTCCACCAGTGTCCATTCACCTATAGGTGGCGCATAACCCAGATAGTAATGAATATAGCTTGCTCTGTGTCCCATGATGTATGATAAAGAAAAGGGCCTTTATTTCATTTGTAATAACTTTGCAAAGCTTTGTACCAATACATACATGCAAATACAATTTTAGCATTATAAATTAGATCAAATACAGAATACAAGGTACACTTTATCTACAGTAATATTATTCATTTTAAATTTAACAACCTGTCAAAATAGAAAAAAGACACATTTAAAAAATTTTTTGCAGAGGTACTGAACTTTGGAATTGCTCTGATCCATATGAGTTATATAGGAGTGAGAGCTGAAGTGGTTAATACCGTTGCATCTTTGGTAAACTTCTACAACTGAAGTACAATGCTAACAGAGCCCAACAGAGATGGGAATCAAGAATTACAGATACATGGGCACCAGCTCTATTACCTAAATCTGAACTGCAGATATAAAACACAAATACACTGCTCAAAAAAATTAAAGGAACACTTTTTAATCAGAGTATAGCATCAAGTCAATTAAACTCCTGGCATATTGATCTGGTCAATTTAGGAGGATGTTGATCACTTTCAGCTGCTTTGGTGTAAATGAAATTAACAACAGGTGCACTAGATGGGCAACAATGAGACGATCCCCAAAACAGGAATGGTTTTATAGGTGGAGGCCACTGACATTTTGTTGTCACTACTGGTAGCATGAGACAATACCTGGACCCTACAGAGGTTGCACAGGCTGAGAGCAGGCTCAACCTGAGCACATGTGACAGACGTGAAAGCGTCTGGAGAAGCCGTGGAGAGAACGTTATGCTGCCTGTAACATCGTTCAGCATGACAGTTTTGGTGGTGTGTCAGTGATGGTCTGGGGAGGCATATCCATGGAGGGGCGCACAGACCTCTACAAGCTAGACAATGGCACCCTGACTGCCATTAGGTATTGGGATGAAATCCTTGGACCCATCGTCAGACCCTACACTGGTGTAGTGGGTCCTGGGTTCCTCCTGGTGCACAACAATGCCCAGCCTCATGTGGCAAGAGCATGCAGCCAGTTCATGGAGGATGAAGGAATTGATATTATTGAATTGCCCCCATGCTCGTCTGACCTAAATCCAATAGAACACCTCTGGGATATCATGTTTTGGTCCATCCGCTGCCGCCAGGTTGCACTTCAGACTATCCAGGGGCTCAGTGATGCCCTGGTCCAGATCTGGGAGGAAATACTCCAGGACACCATCTGTCGTCTCATTAGAAGCATACCCAAACGTTGTCAGGCATGCATACAAAGCACGTGGGGGTCATACAAACTACTGAGTACCATTTTGAGTTGCTGCAATGAAATTTCAACAAAATGGACTAGCCAGCAGCATCATTTTATTCGCTTTGATTTTCAGGGTGTCTTTGAATTCAGTACTCTGTAGGTTGATCATTTTCATTTCTATCAAATGATGGGGCATCCTTATGTTCCTCACACATTACCCAGTCCATGTCAGTATAGATATCCAGCATGAGAATTTTTTTCCCCATTGAGATCTGATGTGTTTTCAAAGTGTTCCTTTAATCTTTTTGAGCAGTGTATATGCAGCCAATTTTAAAAGAAAGTATTTTACGATCATAGATTTCATGTGGTATCAGCCTTGCAATCTCTGTACAGCAGAGTTCAGACTGGGAGAGGGAGAAGCAGCACAAGGAGCCTAGTGGTTGAGCTGCAGTGCTCATTCTCTAACAAGGAACATGCTGATATGAGGATAGAACCAGAAAGCTTTACATAACTGCAGCAAAGAAAATCAGGTCTTCTGCCTCGCCAGACAAGGCTGTGCTAAGTGGCAGAACTGTGTAAATATCAGAACTAAATGAACAGAAATTGAAATCCTTTGGTAGGTAAAACAGCTCTCATATTTATTAAGGTAAAGGCTTGTGAGCTGCTATGTGAGTATTGAAGCCTACTTAAGTGCTAATTGTGAATTAACTGCACCTGACACATACTCATACTAGTGTGCTAAATCAATAATACACCTTAATGTGCCATGCTTCACTTGAAATTATACATCCAATTACTATTACTTAGGCTGGCCATACATTATACAATTATCTGGAGATTTTTGGTTTAGATTTACCAAAAACCATATAATAGTAGGACAAACCTAAACACTTTCAGTTGTATCCAATTAGGCAGGCCCTTGCACTACACAGTTGAAGGTAAATCTAAAGAAAATTGGGCAGAAAATTGGAAGATAATTGTATAATGTATGGCCAGCCTTATATTGCATACCACCATAAATAAACAATTAAATGAAATATGATGAATAAAAGTGAATAAAAATAAAGATAAATAAAAAATATATTAAACCAGTGTCAATTTCCAATAACAGTGTCCATATAATTATCAGGAAAGTCCATAATAAGATTTCTTCAAACTTGCATAGTTCACTTTAAAAATATAATAACCCGTGCTTCTGAAATAAAATGTTTTGTGCAAAAAAACTTTCATGGACGTGCTCCCCCACCGGTTGTGCTCTCACCTCAAGTATATGACCAAACCGTTAAGTAAGGTCATATAACGCTTGTGTCCCTTTAAATGGGCCAGAGTATGGATGAGATAATATCTTGCCTTTTGCGGTCCTTCTCCACTCAAATAATACTCTTCCTTTCCACGGTGGTTAATATAGAGGAATGGATCAAATCATTTCCCCCTGACGTAACGCGTAGGGGAGAGGCTCTGACGCTACGACGCTCGATGGTACCATATTGACACCAGCTGGCAATTTTAGGTTTTTTACCATAAGAAAAGATCTGGAGGACACATTTTGTGAACAAAGCGTTTTTATATACAGAGTATATGTGAGTGCATTACTTTTATGAATAAAATGTTTTTTTAAAGGATAATACACTATGATTTGATGCATTCCTCTATATTAACCACCGTGGAAGTCCTAATACAGTCCCAGATTGTGGATGGTCCAGTACTACAGAGGGGAAGCCTATCTTTTTGCTTGTTATAGGCTGTCTTGTCAGTAGACCACTAGTCTTTTGGTAGAGTCTGACAGTTTTCACTCCTCATTTTATACGAGGGTCTTTTTGGTGCTCTACAGCCCCATGGCTGATCTTGTGTCACCTGTATCCGCGCTGGGTCTGTCCCCTTGCCCCTCTCGCCGGCCTCTTTCCCGTCTTCCTTGGGTACCGGTATTCTATCTGAGGGCAGCATTGTGAGATCGGTATTTTTATTGATGTACACTTTTTTTTTAGGGTCTCATCCCCCCCCCCCCTTTTTCTATGCATGTCTTGCACCATAATTTATCATGGGTTATCGGAAAGATGAAGTGGTTGAGCAGTGGCGTAGCTTACGTTGAGGGAGGGGGGAGATGGGGATAGTAGTGGGTGGATAGGTTTCAGGTGGCATTTCAGGGTGCCTGTGTGGGCGGTTAGCACCGATGATTATCATGGATTATTATATATATTTTTACCATATATTTATATTTTTTGAAAAAACAGTATTTTTGCTACAGTGCTGTCTTTGTCATTTTCTTGCATTTAGCCATTTGCCTGGAGTTTAGCTATAAAGGTTTGAATGTATCTTAACATAAGTCATTTCTGGAAATTTTCTAAACTGCCACATCTCACCTTCAGGCCTCATTTACATGGTTTTATGTTCAGTGTACACCTGTGCAAGGGTTATGTTTTCCTGCACAGGGATGCACAGGTGTGCCATGCATCCCCACGTAGGCAACCTTATTTATGTCAATTGGGATGCAGCAACTGCATGAACAGAGCTGCTGCTAATAACCTGACATCTATGTGGGTGCAGGTTCCCGAATGCACGCTGTCTGCGTTTAGGGCTGTGCACCCACAAGGGGGCAGTCAAACTGGTAGCAGCAACTGTGTTCGTGCAGACACTGTGTTCCAACTGACATGAATGGGACTGCCTGCATGGATGTATGGAATAACTGTGCACCCCGTGCAGCCAAGTATAAGGCCCTACTTATTCTCTCCAAAAGTAATAATTTTGCTGAATTTAAATGGATTCTAATATTTCAACAGATCACTAGAATACAATATATTGCCTACAGAATATGTCCGTGTAAAAAAACAAAGAAAATTTAAACCTTACAAAGAATGAAGAGCTTTATAAAAACTGAGATTATAGGACACAGGTACTCTCATCAATAAAAGTTTACGAGGCTGATTTTAGAGAATCGGTAATTTAAAGGAACATTCTACATACAGCAGTTGCTTACTAAAACTAATCTCTAGCTAACACACTAGGATTTACTAAAACTGGAGCGTGTAAAATCTGGTGCAGCTCTGCATAGAAACCAGTCAGCTTCCAGGTTTTATTGCCAAAGCCTAACTGAAAAATTTAAAGTTAGAAGCTGATTTGCTAACATTCACAGCTGCGCCAGATTATGCACTCTCCAGTTTTAGTAAATCAACTCCCATGAAAAGAATTATAATTACGATTTTTGTCTTTGCAGGCCTCAAAGTGGCAAAAGACAAGCCTCAAGGCTGGTACACACGGGCCAAATATCATCCAGTTCAAATGAAACTGGCCGACATTCGGCCCGTGTGTGCGACTGTCCAAGAGAAGCTGTTCTAAACAACCGTCTTTTATTGAATGGGAATGCTGGAAAAACCAGCATCCAATCAGTGCTTGCAGCCCATGGCTGTGAGCACTGATCAGTGCGTTCTGCCGGAGGGTGAACACATAAGCTCAGCAGTATAGATTTGCGCACAGCAACCTCAGTTTTTTTTCGTTCAGCTCGCTGGGTTGAGCGATATAAAACTCCCCGTGTGTACCAGGCATTACCTTAGCTTTTTTTAAAAAAAGTGTATGTAAAATGTATAGAAAACTGTTAGGAGTAGGGAATATGAGTTAGTGATGGAAAAATTAATGATTTCCCATCAGTTAAAAAACTGCTCTTTACAGTATAAGTGGACGAGGTATATGTCAGTGCAAAAAAACCCCGAAAAACTTACAACTACTGAAGGCTAAAGCAATTTTTTGATCCAGATAATTATTCTGAATGTTCTTAATGGGAGCAAAATAAAATGATATTTTATTCTGTGTAGCAAAAATGCAAGCTGCAATATATTACTTTATGAGTTAGATGGACTGTAAAACCTATGCAAAAGTGTACAGAAAAAAATTAAATTTAGAATAGTACAAATATGCTTTACCTGAAACCACTGAGCCTGATGAAGACGAGCTAGAGACTCCTTGCATTTCTCTTCGCTAAGAAAATTGTTTTCATCAGATGTTGTACAAGCATCTGGTACAAAAAAATTAGAAGTCAAACCTTAACTTTCTTAAAAGTTGTTTTCAACTTTTTTTTTTCAACTTTCATCTACCTTATCAGTTGTGTATAGTGTTTGTGGTGATTGAAGTTGGCCAAGTTACAATCTAAATGTACCAAGAATTATGTGGTGGAAAGGCCTAGCTGATTGGATCTAAATTGAATTAAGTGACCCTAATACTATTTGTATATTAGTGCCTTGAATGCATAACTTTGTCAAATGTAAAAGTGGACTATATAAATGACATGGAGGCAGGACAGTGGCGCAACTTTCTTGATTACGTGCCGCTGATGAGATACACACATACTAGTAATGGCGGCGATCAGCAACTTATAGTGGGACAGTGGTGGGCATTCTGACACTGGTGGGAACTGATGTGGCGTCGCTGACATCTCCAGTGACACCAATACAGTGATCAGTGCTAAACGAAAGCACTGACACTATACTAATGGCACTGGGCAGGCAGGGGTTAACATCTGGGCGATCAAAGGGTTAACTATGCGCTGTGTGTGTTTTACTAGGGGGCTGTCTCTGTGCTTTCCACTGTAAGTACACTGCTTTGTATGGCTCTGAATAGCAGAGCCATACAAAGCAGTGTGCTGAAGCTGACAGGGGAGAGAACTGTATTGTTTACATACAGTTCTCTCCCCTTGTCGTTATTACGTGGCAATCACCCGGTGCTGGCGAGTAATCACTGGCTGGGACCCGGTGATTGACAGCCAAAAGCCACGAATGGCAATGCGGGTAGGGCAGGCATGCTATTTCTGCTATAGGGCGGCAGTAAAGCAGTTAATGACCAGCATAGTACCACTGGACTGGAGTAAGGCCAATGTGGTGCCTATATTTAAAAAGGGATAGAAATCTTTACCAAGTAATTATAGACCTGTTAGTTTAACTTCTATAGTTGGGAAGATACTGGAGAGTTTAATAAAAGACCACAGAAATGAGTTCTTGCTTGAAAAAAATATTTTAAGCAATAGACAGCATGGATTCATGGAAAACAGAAGTTGTCAAACAAATCTGATTTCTTTTTATGAGGTGAGTAAAACCTTGGACAGAAGGGTGGCGGTGGATGTGGTATACTTGGATTTTTCAAAATCGTTTGACAGTTCCCCACACACAGCTAATGTGTAAGGTAAAGTATACAGGCTTGGAAAAATCCGTATGTAAATAGATAAAAACTGGCTAAAAGACCGAATTCAGAGAGTAGTGGTTAATGATTCATACTCTGAATGGTCTAGGGTCGTTAGTGGTGAATGGTCTAGAGTTGTCAGTGGTGTACCCCAAGGTTCAGTGTTGGGACCCTTACTTTTTAATATATTTATAAACAATATAGAGTCTGGGATTAAAAATCCCATTTCAATCTTTGCAGATGACACCAAGCTGTGCAGTGGAATAACGTCCTTACAGGATGAAGTTTAATGTTGATTAATGTAAATTTGGGGGCTAAGAATATGCATGCATCATACATACTAGGGGTAGTACAACTGGGGGAATCAATGGTGGAGAAGGATCTGGGTGCACAATTATTAGACAACTATTAGGCCCCTTTCACACTGACGGTCCGATCGGGTACGTCAAAAACAGACAGATCCGTCCGTTTGGCAGTTAATTTGCTTCTTTTTTTCTTAATGTTTCTTGTAACTCTGTTGACTATGTGCAAAAATAAGTTTGATGGTTGTGTGATCACGCCCCAATATCTTAGCAAATTCAAGAGTGCTGCATCCCTCTGAAAGACGTTTTACAATTTTTGACTGTTCAGAGTCTGTTACGTCTCTTTTTTGGCCCATTTTGGTAAAATAAAGAAGCTGCCTAATAATTATCCACACCTTGATATAGGGTGTTGGTTTCCTTAAGCCACACCCTCCCTCATTACAAAAATACACATCACCTAATATACTTAAATCCAATAAGCATTCAAATTTATACAGCTTGGTGTTGGACAATAGGGGCAGCACAGTGGCTAAATGGGGCAGCACAGTGGCTAAATGGTTAGCACTTCCGCCTGGCAGTAGTAGGGTTGTTTTTAATCCCAACCACAGCGCCACCTGCCTGGAGCTCGCATGTTCTCCCCGTGCCTGCGTGGGTTTCCTCCGGGTACTCTGGTTTCCTCCCACACTCCAAAGACATGCTGGTAGATTAACTGGATGCTGTTTAAATTGGCCCTAGTATGTGTATGTATGAATGTAAGTTAGGGATTTTAGATTGTACACCCCTTGAGGGTTAGGGACTGATGGGAATGTACAATATATATGTGGAAAGCACTGCGTAAATAAACGGCGCCATATAAGTACCTGTAATAAATGAATTAAAAAAAATATATATATATATATATATATATAAAAACGATGATTTGGTCAAAATACTCGCTTGCCTAATAATTGCGCACACAGTGTATATTACTATTATAGATTGAATCTTAATCCTCCTGTTTTTATTTAGTTAGTGCAGTCATGTGCCTGAATGGCAGACTCTATGCAAGATGTGCAGCTCCCCAGGCATTATAAAGCACAGGGCAATTTAGGCATAAAAATTGGCTAGAATAGTTTGTGTGCATGTACCCTTGCAAACCTGTAGTTGCTTTTTTGCAACACTGTAACCTTTTGTTTACATTTATCCACTGTGTTATAATACCATGAACAGTTGACTGTAGCAAGAAAATTTCATGGATGGACTTATAGCATAGATGGCAACGAATCACTGTACCATGGTTGAATTCACGGAGCTCCTAAGAGCAACCCATTTCACAAATGTTTGTAGAAGCAGTCTGAACGCCTAGGTGCTTGATTTTATACACCTGTGGCCATGGAGGTAATTGGAACACGTGAATCCAATGATTTGGAGGGGTGTCCCAATACTTTTGGCAATAAAGTGTATATATGTGAATGTTTTTGTGCCCAGAGTTCAGCTTTAATCGCCCCAATGTTCACCTTTCTCTTTTTTCTCTAGATCTTCTGTTTCTACATCCTCCTTTTTTTCTCCATTTTTAGCAACCACTTGGTTGCAGGTAAGAAACACAGTGAACTGCAACCTTGGTTCATCAGCAAACGTAATCACAAGGCGGGCCTCTTCCATGTCATAGGTTACACTATGTTGCTTTTTGGATAACTTCTGCAGAAAAAGAAAAAAAAAAAAGTAACAAGGATAAACAAGCTATTCTTGTGACTAAAAAATGTTTACTAATAGACAATCGTAAGTTCAACAGTTAAATATTTTTTTTTTGCAAACACAATAAAATAGTAAGGAAACAAATATTACTTCTGGACCAGGCCTAAACTACCTAGGCCATGGTGCTTTGGCTTCTTCACAAGCCAAAAAAGTAAGTCTTTCAATCCTATAATTTGTCAAATGCTCTACTACCCACTGAACATTGATATTTGATAGGTTGCTTATAGTCAGCAAGGATTATTGCCAAGAGTTGCTAAATCTTTTTTTTTTTGTTAAGAAAAGTTTTATTATACATATGCAAACATATCAAAGTGAAGACCATGACATTAATACACCAAGGTACATGTACAGCATCCAAACAAAATAGTACAGTTGCTATACTTCACCCAGCTAGCATGGCCCCACTCATAAGGCTGGCAAGTACAAAAATACGTTTACATATTTCCAACATCTCTGTTTCACCATGTGCTGCAGTTGAAAAATATGGAACAGAAATACAAATGCACATTAACCCAGTAGCCTATTCATGACCTGGTCTACAGGGGCTAGTCTTGGCACATCTAACGATCCTTCCCACACTCTATCAAAGTTGGCCGGGCAACCCCTATGCTGGTATATATTATGTTCATATTTAAGTGTGGTGCCCATATGGTCTAGCCATTTCCTAACTGAAGAATGGCTAAATCTTAACTTAGGCAGAAGTCGAGAACCAAGTACAACCTTGACTTAAGGTTCAAGAAGCTCCAAAGGCACTTCAGCTCTACAGTTTTTTAACCTTTGACATGTTTTATGCAAAGTCACTTAACAGGAAAACTACTAAATATACAAACCCTTTTTCCTGATAAAATATATTCATGATTCTGTTCAAACACTTATGATTCACTAACCTGTGATCTCCCTGTGCCATCCACAGAAGCTCAATTATTCTGCACCATTCTTGGCCTTCAATATTTTTGATCATGACATTCGTTCTCTGGTACGTTTTTTCTTGTGATCTCTTTTAAGTCAGTGTCCTCATCTCCCTTCACATCACAGTCCTCAATTACCCCTTCACATCACAGCCTTCCTTCACATTAAAATCCTTCTTCATATCAGTGTCCCTGCCCCCTAGACTTCAACCCCTCCCATTTACATCACAGTCTCCCCTTCACATCACAGCCCCCCTTCAAAGGATATGCCATTAATCTGCATATAAAACAACATGTCTAAATACATTGTCACAGAGTATTTATGAATGAAGCTGGCAAACTGCAGCACAGGGTAGGGCCCAGCTATCAAACTAACAGCTGTTGTTGGAAGTTTTACCAGACATGCGTGGCATGTAGTAAGGATTACCCACACAAGTGACTAATCACTGCTAAATGCTTTTTGTGTGGCTTATACCACAAGGAGCCATGTGTTCAATCTGAGTAACAATTTACCACTACTCAACGAGTAATTGTTGAGATTTTAAATGCTTTGTGAATATTACAATTAAATTACCACAAAACTAAAACAAGAGTATGGTAAATTCAGTTGTTCTGTGCAATGATTACTTTAGTAAACTATAAAAAAGCATCTTTGTTTCTAAAAATGACCAACTAAAGCGGGGATGAGTAACCAATTGATTGCGGGCATGTGAAGGGTAGATCGCATTCCTTGGTTGCTGACCCCAGAACCTGGAGAGGAGGGCTTGCATTTGATGAAACTGATGGGCTGTATTTTCCTCCCTACAGCAGCTGAAAGCTGGCAATTCTTGCTTCGCCTCTTCTCCCTCCTGCCGGCATTTGGCTGCATGGAAGGAATATACAGCCTAGTGGTTTCATTAAATGCCACCCCTCCTCTCCAGGTTCCTCTTCTCTGTGTTGTCTGGCCCCTGTATGCACCATTTCACCCCCCCCCCCCAATGCACTGCCGGTTGCCCCTCCTGCTGGCTGCTGCAGGGGATGTTTCATGATGGAGAGCAGGAAAGGGATCTTTAAATATGTCATTTACAGGCCCCGTTCCTTTTCTGAAAGAATATAGTCAATGATCAGTACTGATCACTGACTGCGTCCATTCCTAACTGAAGCATAGTAAACTGAGTTTACTATACTTCAGTTTGAGAACCAACAGAAAGCCGCCGGGCACAGAGCACTTTCCATTCATTCACTGTCTAGTGCAGCTGAGGCTGCGGAGAAAGGAAATGGGGAATTTCTGCCCTCAGTGCATTTCTCTGTCTCAAAAGTAAGACATCAGGAGTCTGTTTAGAACCCTGATATTTCACAAAAGCCCCCCAATAGGGTTCCTAAAAAAAAAGTGTAAACAAATAATATTAAAAAATGTAAAAATTACAATATAAAAAATTGCTGACACCATCCACTGCCCTACTGCTACTATCCACTGCTAAGGTAGACTAAGTTTATATTTTTACAGTGACATTTGTTTTATTATATTTTTGTAAGTTTTCCTTACTATTTACTTAGGCCTTGCTAAGTAATCTCTTAAAAAAAAAAATCATGTCAAACCCTGGCGATCTTTGATCCGTTTCATTTTGTTAAAGTAAATTTCCACCTCTCAAAGGTTGCCTACCCCTCCACTAAAGTAATGCTTAAAAGACCACATTCTGGCAAAAAAAAGTTAAACAAAATGAACCATCAGTTTCAGGACGCTATGCTAGAGAGAAGGGAGGACCAGAAAACACAATACTATTGATGGTCCTGAAGTTTCTCCAAGGGAAGGAGAACTTTTGCCTGTCCAGTGTCCAAAACAAAGTTTAGGTTCCCTAGATAAAAAAACAAGCACAGCCAAGATTTTCGGAAGTTTAGGAGCTAGCTGAACTCTAAGAATTTGAAAGGTCACTTAGAGATCACAGCCATAAGGAGGAATTCCAGTACGGGAACTAGCACCTTCTTGAAAACTCTTTCGGCAAGGATAAAGGAAAGGGTCACAAATGGGGTTGTGCAGGTTTATGTCCTGTATGTCTATCAAAAATTCTCCTGGATGAAGTGATGCAAATACCAATTGATAACATCCTTTTGGATTTTCCTGAATTTGTTGAGAGCTTTCAGGTCCAAAAGACGGACACTTTCCTTTTTGTGTACAGTAAATAGGTTTGAAAAGAACCCTCTGAACTTCTCTGGTGGAGTAACCAAATTACCCCCTGTGAGGAGACCCTTTACATCTAAATTAATATCCACCATTCATCTTTGGGATGTCAGAAGGTGGTTCAACATAAAACTGCTCCAAATGCAGACTGAAATTCTATCTTGTTGCCTGATGCTATAACTTCACAAACCCAGGCATCCAGTTTGACTGCTCCACTAGTTGGTGAAAGGTAAGAGTCATTTCTCCTTCTCTACCTTGCATCAGAGAAAGAGAGATTGACAAATTTAGTATTAGAGCAGAACTCAAGAAAACTTTTTTCTTACTACTCATTTTCGTTTGCTACTTACAGTTTAATTTAGGCCAGATAGTATAGCTTTCACTATTCTTCTGGCACTGCGACTAGGAGAGCTGCAGGACTCATACACAGAAGCCGTACTGTCTTTTATCTGCTGCTCTTTCTCCTTGTGCATTCACAGAATGCCTTGTATTTTGTGAACAGTTAAGTGAATATAAGGCAATCTTTGAATGGACAAGGGGAGAGAAGCTGTGGAAAAACAAGGATACAGCTTCTGTGTATGAGAACTGCAGCACTCATAGTCGCAGCGCTAAATACAGCGAAAGCTCTACTATCCAGCATGAATGAAATTGTAAATAGAAAACTTTGTGACTAAAGTCTTTTTTTTTTTTTTTTTTTAATACAGCACATTTTAAGAAAAAAGGTTTCCCTTGAGTTCTGCTTTAAAACATCAGAACCTCTTCAAGTATTTTCTTTTATACAGAATGATTTATACTTTTGATAACAAGTTTTGTATTATCCTACCATTTTACATACAAACAGTGACTGGTGGAGATTTTTCATTTTAGAAAACAGACAAGTTTTATCTCCAGTGCAAAAATTTAAACACACAAAACTCACACTAAAGACTTACCTCTAGCTGTTCTGGGAGAACTTCCGCAATCCTCTTTATCAAGCTGCAAGTTGGCTTGTTTGAGCATAACAAGGTTAGCTGAAAATTCTGGTTGCCTCGCAAAATGAGGCCTTTTGACAGGATACCAACACGTTTAACACCCCTCAAGACACCGGCATTGCCAGTTTTACTGTGAATAACATAGGTATATTAACAATACATCACATACACAAAAAATAAAAAATGTAAATAATAGACAAATATATCAATATGTATCTGTCAAATGAAGCATCGTGTGCATGGACCCGCATTTAGGTCCAATGTAGTTTTCAGTTGCACATGCACATTACCTGCATGTGCCAAAAATCACAAATCAGCAGAACAGAAATGCAGCATAACATTCTAAAAAAGACATGCACTGTAACGGAGTGAACTCTTCAACTGAAAGCAGTATTAAACCCAAAACCAAAAAATAAATATATTGCAGATTACCAATCATTAGATGTGGTGGTTGCATCAATTTTCTTTTCTTTGCCTGTTTTCCCCTCTGTTAACCTGGTGATCTAGCCAGTAACACACTATTAGTGAGACATCACTCTGGATGAATTAGTACAGTGGGCATAGCAGACAGCACAACTGTCCCTCTGGGGAATACAGGATTGTTAAATGTATTATTAGATTTAGATACTCTAACAAATTAAAGCCAGACTCCAGCTCACACTTTATAAGCAGTTATAGCAGTTTATTTCCCCTTTTGGGATAAAGAATTTACATGCATAAATATAAGCTGATCATTTTATTCACCCCCATCTGTGTTCAGTGGTTTGTCTCATCCATGTAAACTGATACATTCTGTTGGAGAGCTGGAGCTTTTGAAAAACAGACAAACTAGCTGGCTTACCAGATGAAAATAGAACAAAAAGCCTAAAAAAAGAAACTTACACAGCCATTACTTTTAAGTATTGGTAAGCTGCAATGTAATAAAGGTTTGCTTTTGGATTTAATACGGCTTTATTTTTTTTCCAGTGATCTGAAGTTTACCCACAGTGGGGGCTCAGAAAACTACATAAATGTAAGCAGGCCTTAAGATAACATTTATTGCCTTCAGAAAAGTTCTAAGGGGCTCATTGAGTCTCTATACAATAGAAGCATGGAGTTCACAAAAATGGTAGCGTGTATAGTGTAGTGCCATGTATTATATACACTACTGTATACAGAACAATGTACAGAGTGGAGCAGTAGGGAGTAGATAAATGTACAGCACAGTGTACAGAGTGGAGAGAAAGCTGAACTATTGGTAGATATTAAAAATAAAAATAATGTAGCTTTATATTCAATAATACGGCACATAATGAAATGTATTTCTTAAAGTGTTAGTAAACTCTTAATTTGTAACTTTTTACTACAGGTAAGCTTATAATAAAGCTTATCTGTAGGTAAAATGAATATCTCCTAAATGTGCATTTTTTAGGACGGGGGTCAGCAACCTGTAGATCGCAATATACCAGTAGATCACAGCCAGGTGACTGGTAGATCTCGGTCTGGGCTTGCTGACTACTTGGAAAGTTGCAGCTGTAGTAGGGAGCAAGAGCTACATAAGCTGATGCTTCCTCTGTAGTGATGGCGCCTGTCTCATGTGGAGTGATGCCAACTGCACTCCACCTTTTATCCCGGATAGCGGCCTCCAGAGTGGTGCCAGCAGCTGGAAAGAAGAGATCTTCAGGTCACTGTGAAGCAGTACACTGAGAATGATAGTACAGAGCTGCCTTCAGACTGATGTGCTGCGTTGTACCTGCAGCTTTCCAGTGGGTTTGCTGTGCTTAGCCACAGACTTCTATTATATCCTGTTGGTTTGGTGCACTTTCTGAAAGTACACCAAAGCTCCTGAATGTAGGAGTTTTGGTGCGCTTTCAGAAAGTGCACCACACCTGCAGGACATAAATCTATGGCAAACCACAGTTAACCCGGGAAATTCGCAGATGCATTGTGCTGCACCCACACTGCAGCACATCAGTGTGAAAGCAGCCTTATTCGGGGCTCAGAACAGTAAGGGTTCGTTTGCAGTTTGGGGGGGTGACAAAACCCCATAGTTAAAACATGTTTTTACCACTCCCGCCCCATTCGCACCCCTTAAGCTGCAATGGCCAGGGGTGTACACATATCGCAGCCCCAGCATGCTTTATTCACCCTGTCATGGTTGGTGGGTGTAACACCTGCCAAGCATGACCCATTCAAGTGAATGAGGCTGCTCTGCAAGTGCCCTGCAACCTTGTGCAGTACAGCAAACAAGGGGTTTGCTTTCTCACCACCTGCTTTAACCCCTTGTACCCACAGAAGCATGCAGTTGCATGATACTTGCAGAGTGGTCCCATTTGCTTGAACAGGTCACTACTGCCAGCCAGAAGCTCCCACCAACAGCAACAGGGGGTTTAATTCCTGCTGCGGCATATACAAGCCTTTGGCGACTGCCTCAACAGCTAAAGGGGTAAGGATTGAGGGTGGTAAAACCATGATTCAGCTGCAGGGTTTTACCACCCCCTAACAGAAAAAAATGTAAGGGGGGGGGGGGAGCAGAACTTCTCTTTAGGTGAAGTTCTGCTTTAATAAATGTTGTGGACTGAATCCCGCACTGGCTTTCAACAGCTGTTAAGGATACACCTCCATGCTTTACTTGGCAAGCTTGGAAGTGTTCTCAATCACCCTCTCAGATTATGCATTATGTAAAATTCAAACTCCAAAAGGAAGAATAATGGCTAAAGCTAGTATATGGCAAATATCTTGCCAAGACAGTCACTGAACTGGAAAAATATATTTACCATACAGCAACATGTAAACACAGGTATAAAAGGATGAAACATATAGAAGAATAACTCAAAAGTTACATATTTTATTTACCTAGCGTCTTCATCACCAGAATCACGTCTAATGCAATCGGATACAAGCTTGAGTGCTCTTTCAGACAACGATACAGTTTTCTGGATAGCCTGAAGCTCTTTCTCAGTGGGATAGATCTGAGCATGCTTTCTCATGATGTATTGGTCATCTACAGATTCATTCACTTGAGGTGAATTATGCTGTTGTATAAAATAATCCAGGGAAGAATAAAAATAACAGTATAAAATATAATAAACAAATAATAAATAAAATAGTAATAAATACAAGAAATGGAAAGTAAAGTCGAAAATGGAGCACTCATTAAGTACTCTCCTCTCCTCTGTGCAGTCACATTTTCAGGTATCTGCATGCACCTCTGCATGCAGGTAGCCCATAGAAGTAGATGCAGATTTAGTGGCTGCACAGACACAGTCGCATGTCAAAATCTGACATGCAGGCAGTACTTTGTTGGTCACATCTAAACCAGCAATTGTCAATTCACCAATGCTGGTTTAAAGCAGGAGTAAACTCTAACAACTTTTTTTTTTAACTGGACCCCTTGCAGTGTTATGCCGTAATGTGCTAGTATTAACCACATACTAGAACATAATGACTTACTTTTCAAATAGAGCCTTTTCAAATAGAGCCTTCCAGTACTGGTCTGTGACTACTCCTGGTGCTTCCATCTTTACTTGGTCTTCCTTCTAAGTTCACACTCTCCAGCCATTTGAATGACCAGGTCACTCCTGTGCCTGAACACGGCAGTCATTAAGGTAGTAAGGAGCTTTCTACATTCATGGCACACTCAGTAGGCCTTGAATACAGAGCGCACTGCACATGCGCGGTGACATTATCCCCTGGAGCCACTGTGAATATTTCCTAAGCAGCATAAGCTTGAAAGATATACATAGTACCTATATTTAGGCTTATTAAAAGATTACCTGTAGGACAAAATTAAATTAAGTTTACTACTGCTTTAAGGGCTCTGTTTTGTCGACTTTTATTTAACAGAAAAGTTCACAAGTTCATACTCATACTTCATTATTATTATTATTATATAGTATTTATAAAGCGCCAATGGTTTGCTCAGCGCTGTACATTACAAAGGGGGACAGAACATGTGACAGTACAATAACAATACAATACAATGCAAAACATGACGGGATCGAGGGCCCTGCTCTTTCGAGCTTACAATCTAGGTGGGAGGGGATAGTGGCACAGGAGGAGATAGCTGAGGGGGATGGAGTGGTAGGAAGAGTGGAGGAGGTTGGCAAGTTAGCAGGGGGTGGGGTAGGCTTCTCTGAAGCGATGGGTTTTCAGGGTGCGCCTAAAGGAGAGGAGAGTAGGTGATAATCTGATGGGTTGAGGCAGGGAGTTGCAGAGGATGGGTGACACCCTGGAGAAGTCCTGGAGGCGGGCATGGGAGGAGGAGACCAGGGAACTAGAGAGAAGGAGGTCTTGTGAGGAGCGGAGTGTGCGTGCTGGGCGGTACTTGGATATTAGGTCAGTGATGTAGTACGGGGCAGTATGGTGGACAGCTTTGTACGTCAGTGTTAGGATTTTGATCCGTTGCGCAATCGGAAGCCAGTGGAGGGATTGGCAGTGGGGGGTGGCGGAAATGGAGCGGTTGGAAAGGTGAATGAGTCTGGCAGCCGTATTCAAGATCGACTGAAGCGGGGATAGCCAGCGGCGAGGCAGGCCAGTGAGGAGGGAGTTGCAGTAGTCGAGTTGTGATATGATGAGGGAGTGGATGAGCTGTTTAGTGGTTTCTGGGGTTAGGAACGTGCGTATTTTGGCGATGTTGCGGAGGTGGAGTCTGCACAAGTTTGTTAAAGATTGGACTTGGGGCTGGAAGGATAGGTTGGAGTCCAGAATGACACCAAGTACTCTGGCCTGCGGGGCGGGTTTGATGGTGGCGTTGTTGGATGTGACGGAGAAGTCAATGGGGGGTGGTGTCCGGGCTGGGGGGAAGACAAGAAACTCGGTTTTGGAGAGGTTTAAGGAAGTGAAGCGACATCCAGTCTGATATGTCGCTCAGTAGGTGTGTGATTTTGGCGGAGACCGAGGGGGTGAGGTGGGGGGTTGAGAGATAGATTTGTGTGTTGTCGGCATAGAGGTGGTAGTTGAAGCCGTGAGAGTATATGAGTTGGCCAAGGGAGGAGGTGTAGATGGAGAAGAGAAGGGGCCCAAGGACAGAGCCTTGAGGGACCCCAACAGAAAGGGGGAGTGGAGGGGGAGGTGATAGCATTATAGGTAACGCTGAAAGAGCATTGTGACAGGTAGGATGAGAGCCAGGAGAGAGCAGAATCTCTGAGGCCGAGGGAGTGTAGTTTTTTGAGGAGGAGGGGGTGGTCGACTGTGTCGAAGGCCGCAGAGAGGTCAAGGAGTAGGAGCACTGAATAGTGGCCATTAGCTTTGGCGGTTAGCAGGTCGTTGGAGAGTTTGAGTAAGGCAGTTTCGGTGGAGTGTAGGGGACGGAAGCCAGACTGTAGGGGATCGAGGAGGTTGTTGTCGTTGAGGTGAGAGCTTAGGCGGGTGTAGACTAGGTGCTCGAGGAGTTTAGATGTAAATGGGAGCAGGGAGATGGGTCTGAGGTTATTCGGGTCATTGGGGTCCAGGGAGGGCTTTTTAAGTATGGGGGTGATGTGTGCATGTTTCAAAGGGGAGGGGAAGTGCCGGAGGAGAAGGAGAGATTAAAGATGTGGGTGAGGGAGCGTAGGATGGAGGGGGAGGGAGGTCGTAGGAGCTGTGAGGGGATAGGGTCGAGGGGGCAGGTGGTGAGGCGGGCATCAGAGAGGATCTTGGAGACTTCCTCGATAGTAGTAAGGTCAAAGGTGCGGAGTGTTGGGGGGGCTTCAGTATGAGGAATGCAAGGTGGGGTGGAAGTGGGAGAGGGGTGATGAGGGGGTAGCTGAGTGAGGGGGAACAGAGCTGGAGGGAGTTTGAGCAGCGACGAAGTCCCTGCGGGTTATGTCGAGGGAGAGGGGGGATGAGGGGGTAGCTGTGTGAGAGGGGACAGGTTGAGAGGGCATGTGAGTTGCGGCGATGTCCTTGCGAATTGTGTCAATCTTGTTTTTGAAGTGATTGGCAATCTCAAGGGCAGTGAGTGAGGTGCTGGGTGGAGGTGGGGGTGGCGAGAGCAGAGAGTTGAAGGTGGAGAAGAGTCGGCGAGGATTGGAGGAGAGGGCCTTGATGAGGGTCAGGAAGTAGGCTTGTTTGGCAGCGTGGAGGGAGGAGGTGTAGGTGTGGAAGGCAGATTTGTAGCGGGTGAAGGCTTGTTGGGATTTTGCACCATAGTCGCTCCAGGGCACGATTGCGTCGTTTGAGGGTTTTGGTGTGATCAGTCTACCAGGGCTGGAGCGGTCGGGGGTCTGATGTTGCATGTGGTTAAAGGCGCTAGTGAGTCAAGGGCTGTTGATAGCGCGTTGTTGTAGGCAGTCATAGCCAAGTCGGGGCAGGACAGGGGGAGAATGCTGTCGTGGAGTTGATCAGCTGCAGAGTGGAGGGGGGCAGGGTTAAGGTTGCGGAGGTTACGGCTGGTAGTAGTGTGACATTTAGAGGGGTAGGTGTTGGAGGACGAGGAGATAGAGAAGGTAATCAGGTTATGGTCAGAGAGAGGGAAGGGGGTGTTTGTGAGGTTGTGGGGAGCGCAGCGGTTGGAGAAGACGAGATCAAGGATATTACCGTTGGAGTGGGTGGTGGATTGTATGCACTGTGCAAGTGCAAAGGAGGAGGTTAAGTGGAGGAGATGGGATGTGTCCGGGTTGTCGAGGTTGACAGGGATGTTGAAATCCCCAAGGATGATGGTGGGTAGCTCAGAGGAGAGGAAGAAGGGTAGCCAGGAGGAGAAGTCATCCAGGAAGCGGGATATGGATCCAGGAGGCCGGTATATCACAGCATACTCCGTGCAGGGGTTTTCAGCTTCACAATGACAAATAGAAATTTTCCAGCCTCCTTGCTATCTGAACTGTGTACTCCCTGAGCTTGTTTCTGCACAGACTTACTGCTTAATCCCACTCAGCCTTGTGGTTAACAAAAGCTCCCTAATTGTACTGGTTCCTGCCTATCTACACCCTGTTCCAAATTATTATGCAAATTCTATTTAAGTGTCACAAAGATTAAATATTTTGTTTTTCAGTTTAACTCATGGATGGCATTGTGTGGCAGGGCTCTTTTGATCACTGAAAACAATCTCGGACACCTGTGATAATTAGATTGGCCGGTGAGCCCAATTTAAGGAAAAACTACTAAAGGACGGTGTTCAACATTATTAAGCAGAGCATCATTTTCAAGCAATATGGGGAAGAAAAAGGATCTCTCTGCTGCCGAAAAGAGTGAAATAGTTCAATGCCTTGGACGAGGTATGAAAACATTAGATATTTCACAAAAACTTAAGTGTGATCATCGCACTATTAAGAGATTTGTGGCTGATTCAGAGCACAGACAGGTTAGTGCAGATAAAGGCACATTGAGGAAGATTTCTGCCAGATCCATGCATTGGATCAAGAAAGCAGCTGCTAAAATAACATTACATAGCAGCAAACAGATATTTGAAGCTGCTGGTGCCTCTGGAGTCCCACAGACATCAAGGTGTAGAGTCCTCCAGAGTCTTGCAACTGTGCATAAACCTTCTATTCGGCCACCACTAACCAATGCTCAGAAGCAGAAACGGCTGCATTGGGCAGAAAAATACACGAAGACTAATTTTCAAACAGTCCTGTTCACTGATGAGTGCCGTGCAACCCTGGATGGTCCAGATGGATGGAGTAGTGGATGGTTGGTGGATGGCCACCCTGCTCCAACAAGGCTGCGACGTCAGCAAGGCGATGGTGGAGTCATGTTTTGGGCCGTAATCATGGGAACAGAGCTGGTCGGCCCCTTTAGGGTCCCCGAAGGTGTAAAGATGACCTCTGCAAAGTATGTGGAGTTTATGACTGACCACTTTCTTCCCTGGTACAGAAGGAAGAACTATGCTTTCCGTAATAAAATCATCTTCATGCATGACAATGTACCATCTCATGCTGCAAAGAATACCTCTGCATCAATGGCTGCTATGGGGATAAAAGGAGAGAAAGTCATGGTGTGGCCTCCATCCTCCCCTGACCTCAATCCTATTGAGAACCTTTGGAGCATCCTCAAGCAAAAGATCTATGAGGGTGGGAGGCAGTTTACATCCAAACAGCAGCTCTGGGAGGCTATTCTGACATCTTGCAAACAAATTCAAGCAGAAACTGTCCAAAAACTCACAAGCTCAATGGATGCAAGATTTGTGAAGCTGCTATCAAATAAGGGGTCCTATGTTACAATGTAATGTGACCTGTTAAAATGCTTAAAAAGTTAAAATGTTGTTAAAAGTTTGATTGAAATAGCTTTTGATTTCAGTAAATATGCTGCAAACACAACAAATGACAATTTTCAGTTCTTTACAACCTATAAAGTGTTTTGAAACTTACTGTGCGTAAGAATTTGGAACAGTGCATTGTAAGTTTATGTTTAAAAAAAATCCTGTTATCATTAGGAGGTTTGTTCAATAAAATTTGAATTGTACTCTTATTAGTTGATAACATGAGAAATTATGCTGACTGTTATTTACATCAATTATTTAGGTAAATGAGAAAGATATCATTTGCATAATAATTTGGAACAGGGTGTAAACACTGCTCCCCTTGAGGCCAGCTCCCCTTGAAGCCAGAACAGACAAACTTTCAGTTTCTGTTCATACACATGCTGCTTGTGCGGCAGTTGGTCTCTAAAAGAGATGCCCTGAAGCACACTCAGCCTCTATACTAAAAAGGGATGTGCTGCAATTACTTTGTTGGTTGTATACAAAAGCTGGACCCAAGATAGACTTCATCCCTCCCAATTCTTTACGAAGCCTCCAGGCTTACAGGACCCAGACTGGGTTATACCATACTTTTAGACTGAAAATTCTCTCTGTACTCTATATGACACAAGCACCCTAGAATCCTGCAACCTGCCTGGTTGATAACTTAGGGCAACAGTTAACCTTCTCACACTAAGATGGGTCATCTCACTGTCACAATCAGTATGCTATTCTTCTAATTTTTAAGTTGTCATACGATGTTGGAGCTCTTTCTAGTGTTTGTGGGAAATGAGAACTATGAGCTTGGAAAATTACTATGGACTTGCTTTCTGTATTTCTTTTGTTTGTAGTTTATTCAATAAAATTATTTTTGAATGTAAAAAAGCAGATCGGGCCAAATAAATGGCTGTAGATCCACAGCCTAACTTGCTCTGGAGCCAAGCCCCAATCTAGGAAGGCTGCAATGTGTCCAAGCAGGCAGATGACGGGCAAAAACTTGGGTGTCAGCAAGCAGCCATTACTAAATGATCACGTTAGTCACTAGACTCTGGCTGATCAGGCACAAGATCAGATTATACTGGATAGTGCAGATAAAGCTATTTTAATAAACTGTACTGAATACCAAGACTGAACACCATTTTTTAAAACTAGCTCCATACCTGCAAGGGACAGGCTTAGTGCAGAGATAGAAGCTAATACACAGCAGAGGGTACAGATGACAGCACTGTCTAAGGAATGAGTGTAAACACAGAGCTGTAAACCACTCAATGGTTAGGTTTACTCATGCGGCAGTGCTGGATCGCTTTTCAGAGGCGTTTGACATGCGGTTGCAATGTGGTGGTGCTGTAAATGCAACACCACCACATTGTAGATGCTTGCATTACACCAAGGTGCAGGGTGGTTGCAGCACGGACCCATTAACTTGGGTCGTGTTCGGTAACGGTACTGCCCGTTGAACATGACAGGGGGGAATCACCCCCGCCGCGGCCATAGGACAAAGCATTACAGCATGTGTACACCCCTGTCCAGGTACCTCTTTTTACTGCCTCCCAAACCACAAGTGTAAATAAGCTCTTACAGATCTGCAGAGTTCCTTTCGTATCCCCCAAGAGGCAGTCAGATATTCCCAGGATCAATTTTACCTATAAATATTTTATTTAGTTATATTTTGTGCATTTAGGAAATAATTCAGGCCTTTTTTTAAACAATCTACTGAGTTGGGCAGAACTAGCTCAAGGGAGTCTATTCCATATTTTCACAGCTCTTAGTGTGATGAAGCCTTTCCGTATTTGCAGGTTAAATCTCTTTCCTCCAGACAAAGAGTTCCCCTTCATCCTCTGTGATGACATTAAAGTGAATAACTCTACACCAAGTTCACAATATGGACCACTTACGTATTTACAAATGTTGATCATATCCCCCCTTAATCTCCTCCTCTAAAGAGAGAATAAATTCACTTCAGACAATTTTTCCTCAGACAGGTAGGAGCAGAGACGCCCCATGGAGTCCCATCAGAGGGTCCGGAACACCCAGAGCCCACCATGTGTCAGCGTTTAACGCATAGGACGTGGTGACATATTTGCGGCGCGGCCGCCATTTTGGTACACCTGTAACCCATGCAGATACACCCATAGCATGAGGTTTTTCACAGCTTGTTTGTCTTATTTCAAATGTGAGTGGGCAATTGACTTTTTGTGCTCATAACTATTACTTAAAAAGGTTTTACACTATGGAGATTTCTTTTATATCTTTATCCTAATGGGAGCTGGCTGTATCTGATTCTATCATCCCTGGAGGGAACCTGCTGCTTCTATCTGTATGCCTATGAAGGAATAGCACCAGTGTGGACGGATATCATCCTGGTAGGGGTATCTGAAAGTGGAAGGTCCTTTTGGAATTTCAACAAGCGTTTTGGCCCTTTGGGTCGCTGCAAGGAGGTGAGGGGGCAATTCAGCCGTTTATGGATTATTTCCTATTGGTTGTCATGTTTATCCACTTTATCACCTGCACGTTTAAAGAAGTTTGAAGAGTCCAGATATTTTGGTGTTTATATACCTGTGAACGTTTTTCTTTGGACTTGTTTTATGATTCCTTTTTTTTTTTTATTTCACAATCTGTATTTAATTTTTTTGTCACATATATGAATGTTGATTTATTACATCACTTGCCACTTATATATCTTTGTCCCGCATTCTGGGATTATCACAACACTTGTTAATTTGTGGTAATTTTGTCCCGCATTCTGGGATACATCACAGCACAGTTATCTTGTGAAAATTTGTCCCACATTTTGGGATTCACAGATGTCACTGTCTCTTCACCAAATATTCTGGCACATTTAAAGCCTGTTGGTACGTTTTCTTGTGAGGATCTTAATCCCATTATAGGGGCTCACTTTTACGTTATACATATATTGTTTTCACATCATTGTTAGTCCATTTGGACTAGTTTCATTTTCGCTATTTTCCATCATTGTGTTTATACGTTTTTCACTTCTAGATCGGCTTAAGGATCATTTCACTTTATGATAATATTCATTCACCTTATATATATTTGTATGATTTGTCACTTTTTACGTGTGTTTCAATTTTGTTATTGGGTTTATATGATTGGTATTTAAGTTTATTTAGTGTAGCGCTGCTCCAATACATCAATTATTGTTTCCTCATAGCTGAGCTCCTCCATTCCTCTTATCAGTTTGGTTGACCTTCTCTGTACTTTCTCCAGTTCTCTGATATCCTTTTTATGAACTGGTGCTCAAAACTGAACTGTATATTCCAGATAAGGTTTTACGAATGATTTGTACAGGGGTAATATGATATCTCTCTCTTGAGTCTATATTATATTCTTAATAAAAGAAAGGATTTTGCTTGTTCTGGAAATAGCAGCATGCCATTTTTAAGCTTGTGATCTACCAGAACTCCCAGATCCTTCTCCACCATTGATTCCCCCAGTTGTACCCCCCTAGTATGTATGATGCATGCATATTCTTAGCCCCCAAGTGCATAACCTCACATTTATCAACATTAAACCTCATTTGCCACATAGTTGCCTAATTATACAGTGCATTGAGGTTGGCTTGTAAGTTGGAGACATCCTGTAAGGACGTTATTCCACTGCAAAGCTTGGTGTCATCTGCAAAGACTGAAATGGTATTTTCAATCCCAGACCCTATATCATTTATAAATATATTAAAAAGTAAGGGTCCAAACACTAAATCTTGGCGTACACCACTAATAACATTAGACCATTTAGAGTATGAATTACTCATCAACCACTACTCTCTGAATACAGTCTTTTAGCCAGTTTTCTATCAATTTATAAACAGACTTTTCCAAGCCTGTAGACTTTACCTTACACATCAGCCATGTGTGGGAAACTCTGCCAAATGCTTTTGCAAAATTCAAGTATACTACATCCATAGCCACTCCTTTGTCCAAGTTTCCTTTGTCCTAGTCCAAGCTTATGTCCTCATTAAAAAAATCAGATTTTTTTGACAACTTCTGTCTTTCATGAATCCATGCTGTCTATTGCTTAAAATATTTTTTCCAGCAAGAACTAAGCTATGTGGTCTTTTATGAAACTCTCCAGTATCTTCCCAACTATAGAAGTTAAACGAACAGGTCTATAATTACATGTGATCAGCACAAAGCCAATCAGCACTCTCCAGACAGGGGTTCAGGGGTCTTGCATCCTCCTACAGGAGAATGGAAACTCCTCCTACAAGCTGTAACGAGTGCTCTGTTGGACACTGAAAGAAGTCAAAAGACTGCTCTAACTGCTGATGAGAAAAGGTATTTAGCAGTTATATTTACTAAAATAATTGCATTTCCATGTTCTGTGTACTGTGGGAGACCAGTTATAGTGAATGCACGGTCCTGGGTTTAGTAACACTTTAAAGATTCCCTAAAAATTAGAAATAATAGCTCATTTTCTTTTAGGACATGTGGGTGTAAGTCATCTGGGCCAGGTGCTTTATTCACCTTTATTCTGTCTAAATATTTCTGAACCATATCAATTTTGAGCCATTGTGGATCATTTGGGGCTGTGTGTGAATATCATCCCCATTATGGACATGAGTTTCCCCATGCGCCTTAGAATTTTTTTAAAGAGACTGTCATTTTAAAAATACTGAAAGCTGCTGACAGAAATTATATGTAGGGACCCAAATGTGGATAATATCCTGAGCCACTAACAAAACAAGCATGTAGTTAAGGACTTCTGACATTTCTCTAAGGCAGCCCATGCATGCACCATATTTTTTAATTTAACCAGCGGATTCAACAATAAAAATAAATAAATAAAAGATCAATCAAATGCGTGGCTGGGGGAATCCTCCGGCTGTGCTATCATGTTCTGACAGCAGGATGCCTTCCCCACTCTCAGAATAAAATGATCAGTGCTGCCGACTACAGTCAGCAGCAATGATCAATCAGGAAAAACCCAACAGACTGGATGTACAAAAGTCGATCAAGAGATACACTTCTGTACAACCTGGGTGCCCATGCATGGAATGAAATTCGGCTAGTCCCTGCTAAACCTGCTAAATTTCAATCCATGTATGGCTAGCTTAACTTTTAGGTTATTGATTTACATAGTTAATCTGGCTGAAAAAAGACAAAAGCCCATCCAGTTCAACCAAGAAAGTAGAAAGTAGTGTAGCTAAGAGTCAGCATAACAGTCAGACAGCAAGCATTTTCAGTTGGCCAGAAATAGCTCCCCTTATTTCTTACATGATAAGCTTACTTTAGGTGACCACTGCACTCACCGAGTAAGATTGCCTGCCTCGGGCCATATGGTGCCATTCTAATTGCATGCGTCTCATTTGTTGATATTCCCAAAACAGATACTCTTCTTCCAACTCTCTCCAGTACATGTCCTCATAATGTCTGTAAGGAAAAAAACAAAAAATAAAACAAAGTGGGGTCTGTTTATTCCACACATGCATAGTATGTGCAGAGAGGTCAGCAGACCTAACTGCTTCTGCCCACCTGCTCTCCTGACATCACTGTGCAGCAACAGAGTTGGGAAGGGGCAGGAGGGGTGAGGTGTATGGAAACTATAAGGGTTGTTTAAATACACACACATTTCACACATGAGAAAGAAAGCCCAGAGCACTATCGATTACTTTAACCACTTCCTGTACTGAACATACTTGGACGAAGAGAGTGATATCTTGGTCATCGCTACAGCTGCAGCGATTACTGAGATATTTCTTTAGTCCCGGGGACTCCGCACAAAATAAAAGTAATCTGAGTAGCTAAAGAGCCACTGGATTACTTTTACAGGCAGCGGAAGGGCTCCCCCTTCTGCCTTTACCGGGCTCTTACGTGTGATCGGGTAGCCCAGAGAGGACGTGCCCGGCGGCATCCTGTTCTTGAGACATAGTGTGTGATGTCAAAAAACGGAAGAAACTAGAATTTAGTCACTTCTGGTTTCAGCCTGTTTACACGCCATTGCTGGCTTAGGAGAGCTTTGGATCCACCAGATTTGAGTTTGATCCAAAGCTTTCAAGGGCAGAGGAGCTGATGCAAAGCTTTCCCAGTAAAGAGGACCTGTCACTGCTCACAGGGGACGTTTACATTCCTTTTGATAGCAAAAAAAAAGTAAAAAAAAAAAAAAAGGGTAAAAATGTAAAGAATTCAAATAATATAAATAATAATATTAAAAAAAAAAAAAAGCTTCCCCCATTCCACTGCTGTGCTCACGCGCAATGGTGAAAGCACTCGTTGTTCCTGCACTCATATGTAAATGCCAATTGCACCACACATTTTAGGTATCGCCATGAACACCAGAGCGAAAGCAATAATTCTAGCACCAGACCTCCTATGTAATTAGAAACTTGTAACCTGTAAAGGATTTTAAATCATCACCTCTGGAGATTTTAAAGAACTGTAGTTTGGCGCCATTCCACAAGCGTACGCAATTTTAAAGCATCACATGTTGGGTATCTCTTTACTCGGCGTAACATTATCTTTTATATGTTACCAAAAATTGTGTACTATATTGTCATTTTGTGCATAAAACGTTATTGAAATTGCATTTGAATAAACGCTGCGCAATCACTGTGTGATATAAAAAATTACAAAACACACCATTTTATTCTCTAGGGCCTCTGCATAAAATGATATATAGTATTTGGGGGTTATAAGCAGTTTTCTAGCAAAGAAATTATGTTTTACAAAGGAGAGGTATGTCAGATTTGGCAAGGACTGGAAGTGGTTAAGAAAGCCTAGTACAATTACTTCCCTTTCAAACCTACTGGGTCTCAGTAAAACTAAGGAACACATTTTTTGATAGGTCGCTATGGAAATAGACGAGGATAAAGGTGGGTATGATTAGTGTGTCTCTTGTGAGGCAAAAAAGCAGCTCAGATTAATTTTAGGTATGATATAAGCATAAAATGTAAAAATTACTTGTTAATAAATAGAGAATCTAATAACCTACTCCTACTGTCAGTATGATTTAAAGTTGAAGTTTAATTTGGTTTTATTTTGTCTTCCCTGCTTACTCCTTTCCCCCTTCATTAACATGTTATGTTTTACATACTTTATTTAAGACCAAGTGATATAATCACTGGGCTCTGGGCTACCCTAAGCAAAGCAGGCAGCTATGCACTATGCAGTACATAGCTTACTGAAAACATCACACCACCCTCTGCCTCAGTACTCCTCTCAAGAACCCTAAGCCCTAATGCAAGTTGTGACCTGGCTTTTTGGATGAAGTTAGGCAAATATCGAAATGTTTAGTTGGGTAAATGTCAGTCTGGAGGAGTGGGTATTCCTAAGATTATTAATAAATATATTTTATTAGATTTTTATTTCGTCTTCAAATTAGCGTAAATAAAGAATTTGGATTATCAGTTGATATATGAAAATTGGTAGGGAATCTCTTTAATTCCAGGTCCCCGTGTGTTTTCATACACTATATACTTATTTTTAACGTAGAGCTAAATTTCTGACATATTTTGGAGGCCCCAGCAAGATTTGCCTAAATTTGAAACAAACAGAAGGATAGGTATATATATTTTATTGGCATTTTCTTGGTTTTGAAAGTGCTATCAATTACATATACAGAAAATGTCTGGTCCCAAAAGCGTTTCTAGTAGATCTAGTCATTCTGGTGCAGAATCTGAAGCTATTTTGACCCAGAGAGAGGCTAGAGAATTGATGAAGTTTCAAGTGTTGTTTTTTGTGAAAGATAAATTGGACATGAAGGAGGATATTAATGATTGAGTAACTGAAATGTAGAGAAGGATTGCAGGGTATGCAAATGATATCTGTACTCATTTTTATTATTATAAATATAGATTTATTAATAATTTTTATTATTAATAAATAAATATATATTTTTAAACATTATTGATTTTTATTTTGTCTTCAAATTATTAGTTGATTTATAAAAATTAGTAGGGAATCTCCTTAATTCCAGATCCCCGATCCCCGCCCGCTAAAGTCCTGACAGTAAGCCTATTGGAGGTAACAATCCATTACTCTAGAACAGTGGATAAATAGAAAGAAGAAATAGAAAGGAAGTCAGAAAACACACCCCAAATTCTGCCCACAGTATGCAAACCCGGAACATCTGTAGTGTGCATACAAAACACTCTAATTCGAGGTAGAGGGAGTCCACAGCTTATCGTATTTCCAGGGAAAGACCCAATTATTGTACGTAACTTTATACATAGGTAATGCTGCAACCACCATGGCCTCCCAGGAGGGCACTACAGGAGGAACAGACGACGTCCATGTCATCAAAATTTCTTTTTTAGCATAATAAGGAGAAATAAAATTAACAATTTAGCATGATGAGAGCGTTGGTCGCCCTCATGTATGCCCAACAGGGCCAGGCCCGGAGAAGATGATTAATCTCAGATTGCAATTGATTTTATCACCTCAAAGATCTCAGACCAGTAGGTCATTTTTTACAAGATTTTAAACAGAAAACATTTCTAGGAATTTCTCAGTGCTACCTACAACTAGCAACACTGAAAAAACAATTCAGGTTAAAAAATGTATATAAAACACCACTGAAAAACGGCACATTACCATGGATCTACCAATCCAATCATCTTCTGGCTTTTTTATAATATTTGAAAATCAACTTCTAGCAAAGCATTTTTGAGAAAAAAAAGCAGAGCTTCTTTGCAAAACACTTTGCTGGTCACAGGAAAAAGTAACAAAACAGCCTTTAATGCTGCATGCAAAACTTTGCAACCAAAGCTGGCATCCACATAAACCATACAGAACTTCGTAAAAGTGTGCTCTGAGAATCAGGTGACTGCTTCAAAGACCTGAGGCGATATTGTGATGCTTGAAAACCCATACAGCACTGAGTGCTCTACCACAAATAATACAAAACCCAGGAAACAACCTGGAACAGAGTGAAAGTCATTCTTCATCCCTGGATGCTATGAAAAAACTTCTCTAAAAAAGGATAGGTTTAGTCACCAGGTTATGCCTGCCCATGAGGTTGATTTTTTTTGCGCAACTAGCAGGTGGTCATATAAATCCACTGAATGGAGCTGTATCCCCCAAAATAAAAAAAAATATGGTTTTACTTCTTCAATGTCAAAAGTTATACAATTGTTTTCTGACCACTAATTATGAACAGAAAAAAAGTGCAGCATCAGAGATAATTTGAAGTAGAGATGGTAACAGCGCTATTGCACAGAGCAGGTGAGTATAGTTTTTATTATTTTAATAAAAAAAAAATGTTACCTTTAGTGTCACTTTAAACTGAACATATGAAAAATGCATAAATAAATAAAGTTACCTGCAGTGAAAATTCCTTACGCAGCACAGTGGCATAGTGTTAAGCACTCCTGTCTGGCAGCACCACTGTCATCTGCCTGAATCGCAACCATGACCCTACACCTGCCTGGAGTTTGCATGGGTTTCCTCCAGGTACTCCGTTTCCTTCCACACTCCAAAGACATGCTGTTAGGTCAAGTGACTCCTGTCTAAATTGGCCATGGTATGTGCAAGTATGAATGTGAGTTAGGGACCTGAGATTTTGAGCTCCTTGAGGGCAGGAGCTGATGTGAATTTACAATATATATTGAAACGCCAGCATAAATTGATGGCACTACAGAAATACCAGTAATAAAAAAATATTGGTCAAAATATATAAGAATCCAATGGTGGAAGTGAATTTCAACTTTTTCAGTAGAAACTAAATCTGGCCTAACCTTTTTCCACCATCGAAGTCTCCCAGCCAGGCAATCTGGCGATTCATCACATGGGTCAATAGAGACGGGATTGGGAGGGAGAATATCTATGTATACTGTACATTTAGATGTCTATGGACTTTGACATGCATTTTACACTGTATATTTTCATCATATGCTCAGTTTGAATTGCTCAGAATGTTGATGTTCTTACATTAAAAGACCTAGAATAGTGCCAAACCACACATATATGATCATTGCTATTTTGCATTCAAACAACAGTCCCCATCCAGATAAATATACCTCATTTCCATTAACCAAATTTGTTCTTCTTCTAAGTATCTCTGCATTGCCTGTCTATGCTCCCATCTGCGCCAAATTTTTTCCTCTTGTATCTTCCAAGGTCGATTGCTTGGCTTCACTTCTACTGAAAGGCGTGGGTTCACTTTTTTCTTAAAAACAAAAAGAAAAAATGTTTTAAAGGTTTAGTAAAAAGAGGCCATGGTAGTATACCACACCAGTGAAGGAAAATTTGAAGGGGAGTTCCACATATTTCACAAAGTGAGTGGCAATTCAATTCAAATGCAGTGGAAATGACCTTTTCCTTAACCACTTCATGTTTGGACACTTTCACCCCCTTCCTGTCCAGGCCAATTTTCAGCTTTCAGCGCTGTCACACTTTGAATGACAATTGCGCGGTCATGCAAAACTGTACCCATATTAATTTTTTAGCATTTTTTTTTGAGACAGATAAAACTTTATTTTGGTGGTATTTATTCACGGCTGGGATTTTTATTTGTTTTGCTATATAAATGAAAACGTCCAAAAATGTTGAAAAAAAGTTTTTTCCTTATACAATTTTGCAAATAAATAATCTTTCTTCATAAATCTTGGCTAACATTTATTCAGTTATCTTTTTAGTAAAAAAAAAAAAAATAACCTAAATTAGTTTATAACCAAAAATTATAATTTTTTAAAACATTTTTTTTAAATTTAAATTTTATTTTTTTATATTATTATTTATGTTTTTTTTAACATACCGTCACCCTAGCAGTACAGTAGTATGGACTACTTGTGGGGGGTGATGAAGATTTTTTTTTTTACACTGATTGCTTTTACACCCATAAAGGCTGTAAAGCAATCATTTCCCTTTCTCTCTGGCTGCATTCTTGCAGCCATTGAAAAATACTGTGTGAGCTGTGATTGGTCACAGCTTGTCACATGGTACAAGGCTGTTGTGAATAGCCTTGTACCATGTGATCTCTGTGATCATTCACAGATTTCACACGTAGTAAGCAATGATGTCAGAAGTGACATCTTGCTTACTACTATTTATGTGATCATTGATTGGTCAATCAGTGATCACAGGATCGGGACTTCACACAGAGGTCCCGTAAAGCGATCGGTGCTGCGTTGTGTCCGGAGGACACAGCGGGCACCGGGTCGCAGTGCCGAGCGCTCCCAGGGAGCGCGCACAGTCCAAAATGGCGGGCGCCGTTTATGAATGGCAACCCGCCCCTGCACTGCCCCCATCCGGCCGTTTATATACATGGGCTGGACAGGAAGTGGTTAATGGATGATAGCTGCTAATGATGACACACAGTGCAAGTGCAGAGTATCAAGCAATGCCAATGAACGCATTCAGTGCCCCCTGTTGCCTTGGCATCTTATTGTACAGCTATATCAATGTTTGCTTTGGCGAGTGGTGGTGATATCACTTGGGCTCCACTCAGAGAAAGAAGCCTATGTCAACTGTAATAAGGATAGTGTACATATGCCCATTCTGACAGTACTAAAACCGGATTCTTGTACTTTCTATCAAAATAGTTTTCCTGGAGTCCATTGAAGGACGCAAAAAGTCATATACGGTTGGGTTAAACTGCCACCTACAGGCAAATTAAACACTGGCAACAAAAATCTGTAGGCCAGCCCAGGGTAAAACCCCTCATATCCCTAGCATGTCTTCGCTTGTAGCAAAAAGTACCAAAGCATTATCATAACACAGATATGTGTAACCTCTGTCCCTAAATTTTTTTTGGTGTACAAAAATCCAATTTTTCTCATCCATTGAGGGACGCGGAAAGTTATATAATGTTGATATATCCAAAAGTTGGCCAGGTAAGAGGAGAGCAACCACAAAACACCAAACGTGAACAAAACTGGGAACTGCACAAGGCTCGAGACCCGTCTAAGGGTTTGTTCATGCCATACGCATTGGGGCTATGCTGGCAGCTATTTCCAGAGCAGCCCCAATCCATAGACAAGGCAAAATTCCTGGTATCTGATGTGTCAGTTCACTGTATGCAGTACTTTTCTTCAGTGTAGTGGGCTGCATTGTGAACCACCACATTGCAATCTTACTGTGGTTAATAGAACTGTCTTGAAATGTCACTCTTGACATTTCATTAAAGTTCTGTGGAAAAAAAGGAAATTGCATCTCTCATTGTATACCTGCGGCAGTGCAACCAATGAGGCTAGCTGGTGTGAACGAGCCCTAAAAGGATTATGACCCAAAAGCTTGAACCTGATGAGGCTGAACCACCCACCGGGTAGAAAGAGAACAAGACAAGATTGTAATAACATAGGAATGAAGGCTGATTCCAGAAGACAAAAATACTCTCACAAGTGAGAAAGACCCAGCATGGGGGAACCCAAAACATATACTATAGCGTAGAAGAAAGCTTTTCTAACGGCCTGTTCATACACGAACGCGATGCGTGAAACTCACATTCCATGCGCGCTTTTTGTACCGTGTTCAAAATGCACGCACTAACAATCTGCGGTGGGTTTCAATGCAATAAAAATGCAGGTCACAAACACAGTGTGTTTGCCTGTACCTGATAGCATGGTACAGGAGTAACAAGCAATCCAACTGTAGTGCGTTTTTTAAAGTAGGGCATGCACTACTTTTGATGCAGTGCAGTGTGATTTCAGACTATTGAGATAAATGGGCTGAAAATGCACTGAACTCATATCGCACAGAATACGAGCATGTTCCTGTGCAATTCCTGCTGTAAACCTGTGTTAGGAACTGGGATCAGACAGAGGTATAATTCAAGCAAGGGAACACCCTACGGCTAAAGAAAACTCTAAGCCTTAGCTCAACTGATCCTGATATCCAAGAGAGAAGGGGTGCATGACTGACAAAATTGTCAGGCGAGAATATCCACCTCCAAGAAAGAATCCTGAGAATCACCAATTCAGACGTAACCCCAAGGTATTAAAAGGAGGTCCTTGAACCCTCTCAGAGAACCAGGTTTGATCCCCCCGAAGTCAGCTGATTCACTAAAGCGGTATTAAATCCAAAAATAAAAATGTAATATATTGCAGCTTACCAATCCTTAGATGTGGTGGTTGCTTGATTTTTTTGGGGCTTTTATCTCTTTAATTCATGTGGTGATCCAGTCAGTAACACCTCATTGTCACGCATTGTCAGTCTGGGGAAAGAGTAGTGGTAGACTAGCGGATTTAAATGGACTTGACTTAAAAATGAAAGCTGAATTCTAGCTAACGCTTTATAAGTGGTTAAAGCAAACCTTTTTATTCCCTCTGGGATAAAGGTTTTACATAAATCAATAAAAGATGACCATTGTAAGTACACCTGTTAGTGTTAAATGGTTTGTCTCAAATGGTATTTTGTCTGGACAGCTTGGTTGGAAAGTAATGGACATACTGTCTGGATCACCAGGTGAAAAAAAGAAAAAAGAAAACCTAAAAAAAAAAATGCAGTATATGCAAATTTTTGCAATTTAAAGCAAAACTTTACTAAGGCTGAAACAACTAATAGATATAAACGATTATTAAAATAATGTAAATGTTTGTATGTTTAAAGCAAAACTTTACTAGGGCTGAAATAACTAATAAAACATAATCGATTATAAAAATAGTTGTCAGCTATTTTAATAATTGATTAGTTGGTCAGCCGGTTAGTTGGCCTGCATACAGAATGGTCACATATAAGAAAATACAGTGCAGCACACATACAGCTCAGTACACTGTACATACTTGTCAGTAAGTGCCTGACAACTTGTGAATGTCAGCGGAGCAATGATTCTAAAGGCAGAGGTTTTTTTTATACCTGCTATAGGGGCACTCTGAATGTAGGAGGAGCCAGAAGTGACGGTGGGGGAACCCAAAAGAGGAGAATCAGGACTGCTCTGTGCAAAACCATTGCACAGAGCAGGTAAGCATGACAAGCTTGTAGTTTAAAAAAAATCCAAGGTTTACTATCACTTTAAGAACTCTGTGCAGGGAAGATCAGCATCTCAACCCAGAGAAGCCAGAGGCTCATAGATTGGAGGTAATATAAGGCATTACAAATAAATATAACATAAAATTTACCAGTATTGTGCATTATATTTAAAATTATTATATCCATGCAAAAAAGTCTCAGCCTTAAGTACTACTTTAATATAAAAGATTTATGTCCCCGTCCCCCCTACCATTCATATAGCTTCATGTCTGACTCCCAGTTAAAATACTCTGTGCAGCCTACCTGAAATTGCATATATGTATACACACACACACACAGACACACATACACTATATTGCTGAAAGCATTGGGACACCCCTCCAAATCATTGGATCCAGGTGTTCTAGTCACCTCCATGTCCACGGGTGTATAAAATACTAGGCAGACTGTTTCTACAAACATTTGTGAAAAACTGGGTCGCTCTCAGGAGCTCAGTGAATTCAAGCGTGATACCATGATAGGTTGCCACCTGTGATAGTCCATCCGTGAAATTTCTTTGCTACTAAATATTCCACGTTCGTGGTATTATAACAAAGTGGAAGCAACTGGGAACAACAGCAACTTGTAACAGGCCACGTAAAATGATTAGCCATCCAATGAACGTGCCTGGGTTTGCCTGACTGCCAGTAGAACAGTACTTACCGGATTGCACTGTGCCAAGTGTGGAGGGGGGATTTTGGTGTGGGGTTGTTTTTCAGGGGTTGGACTTGGCCCCTTTGTTTCAGTGAAGGCGTCAGCATACCAAGACAATTTAAACAATTTCATGCTCCCAGCTTTGTGGGAAGAGTTTGGGGATGGCCCCTTCCTGGTCCAACATGACTGCACACCACTGCACAAAGCAAGGTCCATGAAGATATGGATGAGCGAGTTTGGAGTGGAGGAACTTGACTGGCCTGCACAGAGTGCTGACCTCAACCAGATAGAACACCTTTGGGATGAATAAGAGCGGAGACTGTGAGCTAGGTCTTCTCGTCCTACACCAGTGCCTGACCTTACAAAAGAGCTTCTGGAAGAATGGTATGGAGAGAGAGAGAGAGAGAGAGAGAGAGAGAGAGAGAGAGAGAGAGAGAGAGAGAGAGAGTGAGTGTGTGTGTACACAACCTCATTACCTTCTCCGTCTCCTCATCTTCATACACCTACCCTTCCAAACGTCAAACTATCACCAACCGAAACCTCCGCAACCTGAACTCTGCCCCCTTCCACTCTGCAGCTGATCAACTTTACGACAGTATCCTTCCCTTGTCCTGACCTGACCTGGCCACTACTGTCTATAACAACTCGCTGTCAGCCGCTCTTGACTCCTTAGCACCCCTAACCACACGATACATTAGACCCGACCGCTTCAACCCTGGCAGAACGACCGTACCAAAAACCTCAAGCGACGCTATCGCGCGCTAGAGCGACTATGGTGCAAAACCAAATCCCAACAAGCATTCTCCTGATATAAATCCGCCTTCCTCACCTACACTTCCTCCCTCCACGCTGCCAAGCAAGCCTACTTTGTAATCCTCATCAATACCCTCTCCTCCAGCCTTTGCCGGCTCTTCTCCACCTTCAACTCTCTGCTCTCTCCGCCCCCACCTCCACCCAGTACCTCACTCACCGCCCACGAGATTTCTAACCACTTCCAAAGCAAGATCGACGCAATTCGCAGGGGCATCACCACTGCTCAGACTTCCGCCCCACCTAGCATCCCTGACACAAAAACCCCCCCATCACTCCTCTCCTTCAACCTCGCCACTGTCCAGACCTCTACCCCGCCTAACATTCCCCACACTCAAACCCCCTCAACATTCCACTCCTTTGACCCTGCTACCACTGAAGAGGTCACTAAGGTCTTCTCTGAAGCTCGCCTTACCACCTGCCCCCTTGACCCTGCCCCCACACAACTCCTACGATCACCCTCCTCCTCCATCCTACGCTCCCTCACTCATATCTTCAATCTCTCCCTCTCTACTGGCACATTCCCCTCCCCTCTGAAGCATGCGCACATCACTCCCATACTTAAAAAACCCTCCCTGGATCCCACCGACCCTAACAACCTTAGACCCATCTCCCTGCTGCCATTTTCATCCAAACTCCTTGAGTGCTTAGCCTATAATCGCCTAAGCTCCAACCTCACCAACAACAACCTCCTTGATCCCCTACAATCTGACTTCCGTTTCCTACACTCCACCGAAACCGCCCTACTCAAACTCACCAATGACCTACTAACCGCCAAAGCCAAAGGCCACTACTCAGTGCTATTACTCCTCGACCTCTCCGTGGCTTTCGACACAATCGACCACCCCTCCTCCTCAAAAAACGATACTCTTTTGGCCTCACAGACTCTGTTCTCTCCCGGCTCTCTTCCTATCTATCACAACGCTCCTTCAGCGTCACCTATAACGCTGCCACCTCCCCCTCACTCCCCAAGGTTCTGTCCTCGGGCCCCTTCTCTTCTCCATCTACACCTCCTCCCTTGGTCAACTGATACACTCCCACGGCTTCAACTACCACCTCTATGCTGATGACACTCAAATCTATCTCTCCACCCCTCGCCTCACCCCTTCAGTCTCCACCCGAATCACTAGCCTTCTGAACGACATATTAGACTGGATGTCACTCCACTTCCTCAAACTAAACCTTGCTAAAACCGAGCTCCTAGTTTTCCCCCCAGCCCGCGCCCCCCCCCCCGACCTCTCCACGACCAACAATGGCAGCATCAGCCCCACCCCGCAAGCCAAAGTACTAGGTGTCATTCTAGACTCCAATCTGTCTTTCCAGCCCCAGATCCAATGGCTGACAAATTCATGCAGACTCCACCTCCGCAACATCTCCAAAATACGCACGTTCCTAACTCCTGAAACCACAAAGCAACTCATCCACTCCCTTATCATATCACGTCTTGACTACTGCAACTCCCTCCTCGCCGGCCTACCCCAACACAGGCTATCCCGGCTCCAGTCTATCCTGAATTCTGCGGCCAGACTCATCAACCTCACCAACCGCTCCGTATCCGCCACCCCCCTCTGCCAATCCCTCCACTGGCTTCCGATTGCCCAACGCATAAAATTCAAAATACTAACATTGACGTACAAAGCTATCCATAACACTGCCCCAAACTACATCACCGACCTGACATCTATCTACCACCCAAAACACACTCTCCGCTCCTCACAAGACCTCCTACTCTCCAGTTCCCTGGTCTCCTCCTCCCATGCCCGTCTCCAGGACTTCCGCCATCCTCTGGAACTCACGACTCCAATCGGTCAGACTGTCACCTTCCCTTCTCACCTTTAGGCGCACCCTGAAAACACATCTCTTCAGAGAAGCCTAGCCAGCCCTCACACACACACACACAGTGGATATGAAAAGTCTACACACCCCTGTTAAAATGTCAGGTTTCTGTGATGTAGAAAAATGAGACAAAGATAAATCATCTCAGAACTTTTTCCACCTTTAGTGTGACCTATAAACTGTACAACTCAATTGAAAAACAAACTGAAATCTTTTTTTTTTTGGGGGGGGGGGGGCCTAAAATCTAAAATGATGTGGTTGCATAAGTGTGCACACCCTCTTGTAACTGGGGATGTAGCTGTGTTCAGAATTAAGCATTCACATTCAAAATTATGTTAAATAGGAGTCAGTACACACCTGCCATAATTTAAAGTGCCCCAAATAAAGTTCAGCTGTTCTAGTGGGTCTTTCCAGACATTTTCTTAGTCGCAACCTACAGCAAAAGCCATAGTCCGCAGAGAGCTTCCAAAACATCAGAGGGATCTCATTGTTAAAAGGTATCAGCCAGGAGAAGGGTACAAAACAATTTCCAAGGCATTAGATATACCATGGAACACAGTGAAGGCAGTCATCATCAAGTGGAGAAAATATGGCGCAGCAGTGACATTACCAAGAACTGGACGTCCCTCCAAAATTGATGAAAAGACGAGAAAAAAACTGGTCTCGGAGGCTGTCAAGAGGCCTACAGCAACATTAAAGGAGCTGCAGGAATATCTGGCAAGTAATGGCTGTGTGGTACATGTACAATCTCTCGTATTCTTCATATGTCTGAGCTATGGGGTAGAGTGGCAAGATGGAAGCCTTTTCTTACAAAGAAAAACATCCAAGCCTGGCTAAATTTTGCAAAAACACATCTGAAGTCTGCCAAAAGCATGTGGGAAAATGTGTTATGTTCTGATGAAACCAAGGTTGAACTTTTTGGCCATTATTCCAAAAGATATGTTTGGCACAACAACACTGCACATCACCAAAAGAACACCATACCCACAGTGAAGCATGGTGGCGCCAGCATCATGCTTTGGGGCTGTTTTTTTCAGCTGGAACTGGGGCCTTAGTCAAGGTAGAGGAAATTATGAACAGTTCCAAATACCAGTCAATGTTGGCACAAAACCTGCAGGCTTCTGCTAGAAAGTTAAACATGAAGAGGAACTTCAGCTAGAAAGCATGACAACGACCCAAAGCATACATCTAAATCAACAAAGGAATGGCTTCACCAGAAGATTAAAGTTTTGGAATGGCCCAGCCAGAGCCCAGACCTGAATCCAATCGAAAATCTGGGGGTGATCTGAAGAGAGCTGTGCACAGGAGATGCCCTCGCAATCTGACAGATTTGGAGTGTTTTTACAAGGAAAAGTGGGCAAATATTGCCAAGTCAAGATATGCCATGCTGATAGACTCATACCCAAAAAGACAGTGCTGGAATCAAATCAAAAGGTGCTTCAACAAAGTATTAGTGTAAGGGTGTGCACACTTATGCAACCATATTATTTTAGTTTTTTATTTTTACTTCCCTCCACCTAAAAGATTTCAGTTTGTTGTTCAACTGAGTTGTACATTTATAGGTTACATTAAAGGTGAAAAAAGCTCTGAAATGATTTACCTTTGTCTCATTTTTTCTACATCACAGAAACCTGACATTTTAACAAGGGTGTGTATATACACATACACACACACACACACATATATGTACATATACACACACGGGCCACTTTATTAGGTACACCTTGCTAGTACTGAGTCGGAGCCAAACCGATTTCTAAAGTAGTACATGTACTACTTTTGGTGCGATTTGCATAGACATCTGTGTCAGATATCTTGCAAATCACACCTAAAATCGGCATCTCATCCGACTTTGAAATCATGTGACTTCACTGTAAGTCTCACGATTTCAAAGTCGGGCTTGATATGACCGGGGGGTAAATGCACTGAGTTGCTGCCATGTGACTGTGGCTGATTAGCAATTTGTGTCACCAAGCAATTGAACATCTGTACCTAATAAAGTGGCCAAAGAGTGTGCATAAGTTATATATTATTACTTTCACTGTTTCACAGTAAAGATTAACCCCTTACAGTAGTGATTATCTGCTGGTTTTGTACTAAAAAGGGCTAATAAATTGTTTTTTTGATCCAATCATGACAGGTGATAAAAAATGCACGCTGCTACTAAATGTCTTATTGCTGGCCATATACGTATCGATTTTCAGAGACTATTCATACGATCCTTGCACTTTCGATGAATGGACGAATGTTGTCTGAAAATTTCACTTCCTTTAATGTTCAATTTTAAAATAAATGTAATTTCTGAACGAAAACCCATATAGACTGTAAATTTGTTTGATTGAAATGTTTTCTATTCTGCTTCTTCAACTTTTCTCATCACTGTGGTCAAAAACAAACACAATTTGTGGTCAAAAACAATTTGATCCCACTAACAATTAAAAAAATCGAACAAATGCTCTTTAAATGAAAATTTTCTAAAGAAAAATATGTTTGTGTATGTCAGCATAAGTGACTGCAGGTGCAGGTAGCTTGTATCAAGCTACCAGTCTATGACAATGAGTCTGTCATGCACAATATTATATTATTATACTCTCTGAAAATATGCAACACAGCATATTAAGTCTTAATTTTTTTTTCTTTAACCACTTGACAACCGTGTTATAGCTGAAAGACAGCTACAGCACGGTTGTCCAGTTCTGGGAGGGCGTCACATGACGTCATCCCAGAACGCACCCTCCGGTGCGGCCCCCGGCGATTTCCGTTATTGCTGTGTCCTATGGACACAGCTGATCCCGTGATGAGGTAAAAGGCCAATCACAGCAGCCTTTTACATGATCAGCTGTGTCCAATGACACAGCAGATCACCGAGGAAACACAGTTGCCGGTTATCGGATGCACTTTCCTCACGTTGTCACAGCGTGAGGAAAGTACCGCCGATAACTGGCAACTTTCACAGAGATCGGCACTGATGATCAGTGCCCTGATGATCAGTGCCCAGTAGTGCCACCCACCAGTGCTGCCTATCAATCCCATCATTGCTGCATATCAGTGCAGCATCATCAGTGCCTTCTCATCAATGCCCATCAGTACCGCATCATCAGTGCAGCCCATCAGTGCTGCCTATCCATGCCACCTCATCAGTGCCCATCAGTGCTGCGTATAAGTGCAGTCTCATCAACGCACATCAGTGAAGAAGAATTACCTGTTTGCAAATTTTTATTATAGAAACAAGGAAAACTTTTTTTCTCTCACATTTTTTGCTCTTTTTTGTTTATAGTGAAAAAAAATAAAACACCCAGTGGTGATTAAATACCACCAAAAAAAAGCTCTATTTGTTTTAAAAAAATTATAACAATTTCATATGAGTACAATGTTACATGAATGCGCAATTGTCATTCAAAGTGTGAGAGCACTGAAAGCTGAAAATTGGCCTGGACAGGAAGGGGGTAAAAGTGCCCTGTAGGCAAGCGGTTAAATAAAAATTTTGATCTCTGAGTCTGATGAGATGTATCAGATTCAACCTCTTATATTCATCTCTTCTGTGTATTATTCTCAGAGTTGATTATATCACTGTTCCCTAATCGTATAGCTGGTTATTTACAGTATATTTACCACAGCATATAAGGTAGATATTTAGGAATAAATTGTCTTTTTTTTAAACTTTGCATATTAACTAAATTATACTCCAAACGCTTTTTTGAGGCTTTTATCCGATTAATCGAAACAATAATTGACCAACTAATCGATTATGAAAATAACAGTTGTAGCCCTAAACGTCACTCTCTCAATCAACTTTGACCATTTGCAATCCTTATCGCTGCTAGCATTAGTAAATGGATAAGAATGTACAGTATATCATAGAACGGGGGGTGCCCCCACCCCCCATATCTTCAGCCACTTCCTGGTTTCCATGCCTAGGCAAATTATGTCATACACCCCAGTCTTTAGGAGGGAAGGAGGGGGTTTTCTCAACTAATCACACCTTCTTGCCTACATGCCTAAAGCTAAGAGAAGATGGGTTCCTCGAAGTAAATGCTACAGGATTCTTCTGCCCTTATTCAAGATCGCCAGGGCCAGAAATGCTAGGAGGTGTGTTTTTCTCAGTAATTTAAAAGTAATTTCCGAAGAACTACAATATTTAAACTGTCTACAGGTGAGGAGCAGTTTTCAGCACCTCTTTCAGATGGGGCAACTGAACTTTGATACATGGACATGCATGGCCATAAGGCACATCAAGATAGTGTTGTCCACTAAGGCATTGGACATCTAATCTCTCCACAGGATAGTGTCCCACAATTGGGATGCCATAAGAGGAGACTACAGCAGACACTGAAGTGACACCCTGATAAACTCTAGGTGTGCAGGGTACACTGATGAGTCAGAACCCTAGTGGGACAGTTATCAGAAAGTACTGGTCCCATCTGACCATACAGGTCAGAAGATTACTCTGAGGAGAGACGGGGGTTGTTCCACCGAAAGATAATACTACTAAACTGTTGACCTCATGTGTCCTAAGGGATACCTGAGGCCAAACTGGGACAGAGGCTAGAACAAGAATCTCTGGGTTTAAGATACCCCAAGAAAGCAGAGGTAGGTCTGCTAATCTGTGCGGTGGCACAGAAATATAGAGGTTGAGCAGCTGAAGATAACACCAGAGGCAAGGGATTAGTTTGTAAACCTGAAGGGGCATTCTCTGTATCTGAATGCCTGAAAAGCAAACTATGCAAGCATTCACAAGTGTTAAAAAGCCAGACCCAGTTTTGCCGTGACACAACGCGATGCTAACACTTCAGTGTGAACAGCACTGTGTGCTGCCATGTGCAGAATTTTCATAGGTGTTTGAGAAGCATTAAAAACGCTTCCCAAATGCCTGTATGACACCTGCTGACAAAGCTAGTGTGAACTGAGCCTAAATCAAGCACCTAAGCATATAGACTACTTCTACTAACATCTGTGAAAGAATGGGTCGCTCTCAGGAGCTCAGTGAATTCAAGTGTGGTACCGTGATAGGTTGCCACCTGTGCAATAAGTCCATCCATGAAATTTCCTTGCTACAAAATATTCCATAGTCAACAGTTAGGATACTTTCACACTGAGGAATTTTTGAAGCGTTTTGCATTAAAAAAAAAAAGCACTAAAAAGCTCAAGAAAAATGCTACCTTATGTTTGTCTACGTATGTTTTCACACTGGGGCGTTGCGCTTCCATTGCAGTGTAAAAACTCCTGCTTACAGCATCTTTGGAGCATGTTTGTTCAGTTGAAAAACCATCCCAAAACTGCCTCTTCCCATTGAAATCAATGGAAAGCGACTGAAAAGCGCCTCTGAGAAGCATTTTTTGGTGTAGTTTTTAAGTCACATGCCCCTAAAAAACAGATCAGCGTGAAAGTAGCCTTAGTGGTATTATAACACAGTGGAAGCAACTGGGAACAACAGCAACTCAGCCACAAAAATGACAGAGCGGGGTCAGCTCATGCTGAGCGCACAGTGCACAAAAATCGCCAACTGTCTGCAGAGTCAATAGCTAAAGACATCCAAACTTCATGTGGCTTTCAGATTAACACAACAACAGTGCGTAGAGTGCTTCATGGAATGTATTTCCATGGCCGAGCAGCTGCATCCAAGCCTTATATCATCAAGTGCAATGCAAAGTGTCAGATGCAGTGGTGTAAAGCATGCCGCCACTGGACTCTAGAGCAGTGTATACGTGTTCTCTGGAGTGCCGAATCATGCTTCTCTGTCTGGCAATCCGATGGATGTGTCTGGGTTTGGCGGTTGCCAGAACGATACTTGCCTGACTGCATTGTGCAAAGTGTAAAGTTTTTTTAGACAATTTTATGCTCCCAACTTTGTGGGAACGGTTTGGGGATGACCTCTTCCTGTTCCAACATGACTGCGCACCAATGAACAAAGCAAAGGCCATAAATACATGGATGAGCGAATTTGGGGTGGAGGAACTTGACTGTCCAGACCTCAACCCCATAGAACACCTTTGGGATGAATTAGAGTGGAGACTGTGAGCCAGGCCTTCTTGTCCATCATCAGTGTCTGACCTCACAAATGCACTTCTGGAAGAATGGTCAAACATTCCCATAGACACACTCCTAAACCTTGTGGACAGCCTTCCCAGAAGAGTTGAAGCTGTTATAGCTGCAAAGGGTGGGCCAACTCAATATTGAACCCTACGGACTAAGACTGGGATGCCATTAAAGTTCATGTGCATGTAAAGGCAGGCAAATGTTAGAGCAAATGATCGCCTGCGAATTTGTATTGACTCCCTTTCACCAGGCCTTGGCCAAATTGAGGATATTACCCTGTGGGATACTTGCGGAGTATAGGAGCACGGAGTAAACCATCCTGTAATGAATCTTCAAGGTGAAAAGGGGGTAAGAGTGCCCGAAATACCTTACAAAGGCTCTAGGTGGCAAAGTGTGTGAACAGTGATATGATGTAACACTCAGTCATCGGCATGAGACTGAGTACTGAGTGGCTGAATTTTAGTAGCAAGTTTGGTGAATACAGTCCAAACATAGCCCTGTTATTACAGTAATGGTCAGATACAAGGTGACTCTGTCTTAGCTGTCCACAACGCTGGACTGTAAATAATGTCCAGTGGGCATACCCCTGAAGGAGTCGTCAGGGACTGGGTTTCACAGGGGCGAACCACGGCACTGGACCTGTATAGCACCCTGTGACGAACAACACATTGCATGTAGTGCCAAGGTGAGTGCTCACGCGGGATCTAGTGCCCGGAACACCATTACATGCTGTCCCTAAAAGTAGGGTTTCTGTACTGCTCCCAATATTTTACCAAGGCTGCGCCGATCTGGATACACTGCTTCTATGCTGGCATTAGAAGACAGTGAGGGTTTGAGTGAAGAGTCAGCAGATAAAATAATAAATAAAAATTAACAAACTAGTTAAGCTAAAAATGATTTTCTCTGTGAAGGAGAAAAAGGTCCATCACCTTTAATCACTATTGCAAAACTAAGGATTCACAGGGTAAGGTAGGGTCATAGCAGAGGCACCAAGGGGGATGTGTACTCTTAGACTTTGCCAGTGTGCAGGCACCTGAAGGTATATGTCTATAATGCATGGTTTATGAATACTTTGCCGGTGTCCTGTATGATTAAGATATACCCAATATTTTAACCAACTGGGAAGACCTGCACTTTTTGGCTGTCTGGAAAAACTTCAGGATTTCAAATATCTAGCCTAAATGTTTTGCAGCAGCTGCTTGATTGGAGTCAAATTTTACATGAGAAGACTTAATCCAACAGAGACAAAGAGGAACATCTTACCACCTGAGGACACCAAACTAAACTGAGCAGGTTTGCTGGGGGTGGGGTTATAGCTACTGGGTCAGCCCTTTATTTTTTTTTCCCCAAATATTGTGCATCATCCTATAGGCAGCATCATAACTTATCACAAAAAGATTTGTATTTCACTCTATTCAATTCAAAGTTCTACACAGCCCTACCACACAATACAGCATGCTGGCCTTAGATTTCTCTACTGCAGTTAGATCAATACAGCCAGGTCACCGTCCTCTAGTGATGGAGATGGTGCTGTAGATCTTATACATTTCCTCTTGCTCTCTGTCAACATGTTTCTTGTAAGCACATGAGCACTTCAGCACACCCACTTGGCTCCTAATGTTGTCCCTTCCTTTCTCAGCCAAAGTCTACTGTATAGAGGTTTACAAGAAGCTGATGCCAAGTCAAATATAGACACTTACACTATTTGTATTCAAAACACATTGAATGTTACTTGGTTCATTGTCATTTTTAACATCTGCTTGGAGCTCAATTTAAAAAAAAAAAAAAAACGCATAAAAATAATACCCTCCTTGTTTATGATACATATCTCATTATGTGTTAAGTTTTTTTTCCAAGTAGTCCTGGAAACAGTGCCCAAAAAGCAAACAGATAGCAAAGGACTAGCCACCAGTCTTGGTTATAGAAACCAAATAATATAAGTGGTGAAGCGCTCAACTTAAATAATCAAACCTAGTGCAATATCCCCATATATAAATATTAAATCCCTAGTGATATACCAATACACAAATAATACCTCTTAGGTTATGCAAATAATACTGATAAATAATACATAGAAAACTAGTGCAATATCCTCATATATATAAAGAATATATATCCCTGGTGATATAGTGATAACTAATATCTCTTAAACTGTGCAAAAGGTGAAATACATTGATTATTGAAATAAATTAAAATGGTGATGCCACACTGTGCAAAATAATGGCAAAGTGTTCAAATAATGTCACTCCATGCTGCAATAGTGCTCTTCGTGAAAATCTTGACGTGACTCCCCTCAATAGCAGAAATGCCCCCTCACCTTCCACATTCGACCCTTGCGGGTCACAGAGCTTTTTATATATATATCTCTGTCAGATGTTAATCTCCTCCACTGCCTCCACCGACCATGATCCTCCTCCAGGCAGTAAGTACCACTCCAATTACTCCCCTCATGCACCGAACTTTGCCAGATAATACTCTCCTCCACTGCCACCACCGACCAAGATCCTCCTCCAGGCAGTAAGTAATATTCCAATACCCCTCACACAATGGACTCAGACACAGAGCGATTCATATAGAAAGACAAAAGCAGACCTCCATAGTGCAACACTGTTTTAGTAGACTAATCCGATACAGTGAAACATTACACTCACATGTCCTCACAAATCGAAAAGCAGTTTCCCATATGCTATGGGTGTATACAGGAGTCCAAAGATGGCGTCCGAACCCGGAACCGGAAGTACGCGTTGCGCCACGGTCACGTGGCTTCTTCAGGATCCTGAAGAAGCCACGTGACCGTGGCGCAACGCGTCGACGTAGGGGTGACATACTTCCGGTTCCGGGTTCGGACGCCATCTTTGGACTCTTTGGACTCCTGTATACACCCATAGCATATGGGAAACTGCTTTTCGATTTGTGAGGACATGTGAGTGTAATGTTTCACTGTATCGGATTAGTCTACTAAAACAGTGTTGCACTATGGAGGTCTGCTTTTGTCTTTCTATATGAATCGCTCTGTGTCTGAGTCCATTGTGTGAGGGGTATTGGAATATTACTTACTGCCTGGAGGAGGATCTTGGTCGGTGGTGGCAGTGGAGGAGAGTATTATCTGGCAAAGTTCGGTGCATGAGGGGAGTAATTGGAGTGGTACTTACTGCCTGGAGGAGGATCATGGTCGGTGGAGGCAGTGGAGGAGATTAACATCTGACAGAGATATATATATAAAAAGCCCTGTGACCCGCAAGGGTCGAATGTGGAAGGTGAGGGGGCATTTCTGCTATTGAGGGGAGTCACGTCAAGATTTTCACGAAGAGCACTATTGCAGCATGGAGTGACATTATTTGAACACTTTGCCATTATTTTGCACAGTGTGGCATCACCATTTTAATTTATTTCAATAATCAATGTATTTCACCTTTTGCACAGTTTAAGAGATATTAGTTATCACTATATCACCAGGGATATATATTCTTTATATATATGAGGATATTGCACTAGTTTTCTATGTATTATTTATCAGTATTATTTGCATAACCTAAGAGGTATTATTTGTGTATTGGTATATCACTAGGGATTTAATATTTATATATGGGGATATTGCACTAGGTTTGATTATTTAAGTTGAGCGCTTCACCACTTATATTATTTGGTTTCACATATCTTGCGGTATAGAGAATGGGTGATAGCAGCTAACTCACTAGGTCCTGTGGAGCGCAGGGGGATTTCTGTATTTTAGTCTTGGTTATAGGCTCCCTGTGAGCTTTTTCTTATAATGAACTTGCTAGACCTTGCTTGGTTCCATGTTTGTCTGAAAGCAGTTGTAAAGCTAAAATGTTTTTCACCTGAATGCATTCGCCACATTAAGATAAAAAATGTTTTACAGCTTGTTGTCCTCTCCCACCTTCTTAAATACTTACCTGACTCCTCAATCGTTTCAGCACTATGCATGGCTGGATCTCTTCTCTCCTCTCTTCCTCTTCACACAGGAATTCAGGCAGCAGCAGGAGCCATTGGCTGCTGTCAATCAAATGCAGAAGGAAGAGGGAGATGGGGCCAGCCCATGCTGTGTGTGTCTATAAACAAACACAGCTCGTGAGCGAGCACGCAAGTAGCTTGCTACGGGAGCCCATGAAGAAGAGCAGGAGCCAAGATAGCTGGCAGGGGACCCCAAAAAGAGGAGGTTTGGGACCGCTCTGTGCAATACCATTGCACAGAGAAGCTGAATATAACATGTTTATTATTTTAATTTAAAAAAAATTACCTTTAGTAACACTTGAAAGTGGCCATCTTGAGTAAAGTTTTGCATTCTAATGTCAGAGCTGCCCCATGATGACTGCCAATCCCATAACTGGTAAGGAATTATTTAAAAAGTAGCAGAAGTGCAGAAAGCACTGACCCACATAAGCAGAAATATCCTTGCACTGCATGTTCTCAGGTACAACTTACTCATTAGCAAGGAGATAGAACGTTGACCAGCAAAACAGTGACACGGTGCCCTAGATTTAACACTGCAGCTATGAGGTTTAAGGCACAGGAATTCACTGATATTTTTCAGGAATTTAAGACAAAAGATAAATCTTTCAGGCTACCACTTAGGCAGAATCTACAATGTTGGATATAAGCTAGGAAATCTTTACTTTTTAAATTCAGGACAACTTTAAAAGAATCCTTTCCTTTTTGTAATATTTTATTGTTGTTCTTTCCATGACTGGGGGAAAATGAGGACAGGTGACACCTAGGAAAATTCTCATTTTCACTGCATTCAAACTTCCAAACAAACAATTTATTCGAACAGTGTGCTGATGTGCAATTCTTTTTAATAATTCAGTCCATTAAATACTTGGCACTATTAATCCACAAACCTTGTACTGTAGCCTGTGTCGGCGGCCCTTCAGATGCATGTCCCTAGCATTGGTATCATTGAAGCTGCATTCACAAAGTTTACAATGGAATCTCATTGTCTTCCCTTCTTCATTAAGAATCTGCAAAAAATAATGACAAATGTATAATGGTCTCAATTCATTTTTGCCTTTAAAGTGTCTTATTTCCTTTTTATAGTTAAAGTGTACTTATTCCATTTAACTTTTTTTCATTTAGAGCTGATCACCAACTTTTAGGGAAATGTAAATAGTTTGTTTGAACCAAGTTGTTCCAAACAATTACCTTCACTACTAGATGTGCCCACTGTGTGCATTGTATAAACTATATGCAGCCTCAGCTACATTCAGTATACAGCGCTTTGTTCCAGCAGTGCGATGGAATTTCCCATCCCACTCCTGGTAAAAAATTCAGTCAGGCTGAGCACTGCTTAGCTTCTTCTGAATGGCGCAGATCATCAAGTCACCTGTCTGCCTTTGCACCTTACCCAGTCAGAGGAAGCTTTGTATTTATTCGTAGAATACATAGCTTCCCGTGAATAGCTAAGCAGCGCTCTGCCCAACTCAATTTGTTCTGGGTAGTTCTTATTTCACTAAAAGCTGTAGATCAGCTTTAAAGTTCTGTATATCCAAAGCCAAACCTGTATTGGTTTTGGACACGGTGGTTAGGAGTTAGGGCCTCAGGTTTTCCTGATATTGGTATCCCTGTTAGGAAGACATCCAGGTAATCCATGTCACTAAAAGTGAGAGAAAATGCAAACATTTACGTTTTCAACCCAGAACAGGAATTAAGGGGACATCTTCCACTGGTTACACTGTTATATGGTGATGGCATTTCCTTCATTATGGTGACATTTTATCTCACATCCTGTTTCTACTGGTGTGGATGTAATTCTCCCTAATAGGAACATAAAAAAAAAGTGTTTTAACTATTCCCTGCTTTTTAGAACTGGAAAAATGGATTACATTACAAGGCACAGGATCTTAGTCTTAGGCCATTGGTTATATGTGGATTCCTTCAGGTGATTAATAAACAAAGATGCAAGGATAGCCCTGCCCCACTAATTCCCAGCAAACTGCAGTTTTGTAGCAAGCAATAAAGTGTGAATCTTAAAAGGAGTGAAATAAGGAGTGATACAGAGGGGAGGGTCCTGTAACTTGTAATGTGTTTCAAGAAAAGGATTTTACAGAAAAAATCCTATTTTCCTATTAGTACATTACAGAACACAGGAATTTAGTCCTAGCAACACAGAAAACAAATGCCAACACACACCCCAAACAGAAAAAAATGACAAGATTGTTCCCTTATAACATATATATATAAGAAAGGAACTTCCAGCTCACAACATTGTTCCCTCAATGGCTCTGTACTGGCTGAACAAACATTTGGTTGAAAACCATGTGTAAACAACCAACAAAAATGGCCACGGCGACACTTATGGTTAGCGTGCGTGCGTCTTGACGTCACTCCCCTAACACGTTTCGTCACTTCCGGACTTCGTCTGAGTGGTTTTGCGTTTTGCACAGAGTGGAGTGTTGTTATATATATTTAAAAGATAATGCACTATGGGTTTTTCTTTTTACTTTTTTGAGGTTTTCATGGAATATTTAGGATCATTTTCCTTCCAACTGGATTGAAGTGGAAAATTTGGGACCTTGGCACTGGACACATTTGGATTTATTTGAATTTTGGGACATATTTGGGATTGAATTTGATTTGGTCACAACTTTTAATTTAATTGTATTAATTTTGATTGCATTAATTAATTTTATTTGTGGAATTTTATTTTATTTTGGATTTATGTGGTTTATCACAAAAAGGATATGTTATATTGTATACTTTCTAGGGAGAAAGTGTGACTTTTTGGTAGGAGTGGAGGAGAAGGAGGTTATTTGTTTATTGAAAGATTGTTCCCTTGCCTAAGGATCCAGTTCAAAGCAATATTACAGGCCGGCCCAACATCTTCCAAAAGGCAGGGTCTGGGTAAGGCTCCCCATGGCTATGTTGAGAATTCAACTGGTCTGGAACCACGAAGGGCTGCAGTGGCTACGGTGCAGCTAACTGATAAAAGAAACATCTTGGAATATAATTACCCAGAGAGAGAGACCTCCACAGAAGGTCAGCTTCTCTCAGTAGAGGAAAGAGGTCAATTACTGAAGGGCACTAGCAAACAACTAAGGCTAGCTCGGTCTAAGAGGGATGTCACTACAGCCTTCCTTTTTTTTGCAAATGTACAATCACCTGAAGGTCCAAAAAATGTGTATATACTGGCACAAAAAGCAAAACAACACTTGTAAACCGGGGATTAGGTAAGGAACAGTACTGACAGGTTAAACACTTGCCCTCAATAGCCCAATACATGACAAGGAAGTCAGTAGTAAAAACCATAAATATAGTAGACTAGACACAAAGTATTATTCCTAACTAGAATAAAACAACCCTTTAGAACTTGTGGGGACAGGACTTATAGTACTTGTCAGGTGCAGGTAGAAAAGTCTGTTTTCACAAGATATGCTCAGAAGGTCCATGACCAGACAGGGGTTAAATTCCCAGTGCAATAGTGCTGATGTAGCTGGTATTCTTACTGAAGAAAGGAGGCAGAATGCTGTGTAATGATTGGATGGCAGATCAATGGTTTGCACAGAAGAATCCATGGCATGTGCTATTATAGAGCAGCAGCATTCCTTGTGACAGTCAATGTGCAGGCACAATCACGTACATGTATGTCATTGTGCTTGCTTGAGCTAAGGGGGTGCTGTGCACAGCAGATTGTGGATCCTGGTACTCGAAGCCCGGTGATTACATCACAGTTTCAACAAAGCTGTTATGAATTCATTCATAAGAGCTGTGTTTCCTATGCTGTGACTGGCCCACAGCGATCACATGGTACCTGGGCCAATCACAGCACCCTGTACCACGTGATTAGCTGTAACCAATCACAGATCACTAGTGATCACAGCTGTCAAAAATGACAATGATTTTTATTATAATAGCAAAGTGTAAAAAAAAGGTTGGCTAACACCCTCAGAGAAGTACAGTGTTACTATGGTGACACTGAACTAAAAGTATTTAAATTTTTTTAAAAAACATACTATCTCCACTCAGTGTCAATGGTCACCGCCACTCCAATGCTGTAATGCACTGGTGGCAAAAGTGAAAAAAAAATGTATTCAGATTTCTTCCTTTTCAAAAAAATTGTGACCAAGAATTACAACTTTAAAAAACTTGCCATGTCTCTTACTAAATACCTCAGACTGTCTACTTTCCGGGGCCATTGAGGGGGAATTTGTACTGTCCTGGTATTTATGGCCTAGTACACAAAATCGTACAAAAAATATAGCTTTCGAAGCGATCGTACAATAATCTGATCGTTAGTACACAGCTTCGAAATTATCTGAAGGGATAAGCACGAACATATTTCTCGTATGATTACTCTATGGTTTCCTGGGCCATGAAGGCAGCATTCCAGTTGACTACGCTGCATCTAGGTGACCCCTGCAACCTTGTTGGGTCAACAGAGCCTTTATAAGACCCCTGGGTTTTGGCGCACGTTATGAAAGTGACTAGAGTAGGAAAAGAGCACCTGTCTATCAGGGAAAGTGATAGAGTCAGGGAAAGGTTCCTGATGAGTAGAGTCAGGCTAGGGATTTGCAAACTTGTGCTGTAGCCTCCCCTTTTGGACCAAACAGGCCACATTCCTCCCTCTGAAGACAGACACTGTTGGTACAATGTTACCTGCTGCCTCTCTGTCAAGACTAACCGTGAGTGTTACCCTAAGCGGTGTTCTCCCACTGGGGTTGCTTGTGGCTCGCTTCTCTACAGTACAAGATTTGAGTTTTCTGCAACTAGACTCTGTGTCTTTACTGCCACTGCACCTCCTCACAGGTGCAATTTTTACAGAGATGACATAACTGGTTGCTGGGGATGTTTTGAACCCAGTTTTGATGGTGGCAACTGTCATGATGTAAGACTTGCCACTAGTGGGCTTGAAATGGTTCTAGGTGTATATTGTATTGTTGTCATGGTATAATTCAAGGTTCAGGAGAATAAGCGATCACCCAGGGGTTGTCATTGCAGTATTTTGCGAACGGTTCTGTGGAATGGGGTTGTCCCCATTCTCAGACGATGAACCTAGCAGCCAAAATAAGATATGGGGGGCAAATGGGTTTATTTGTCAGATGTCATTGTCCTCCCAGAATGACGCAGTAAGGTTTGCGTGTTTTTATTAACTTTTTATTATTATACTATCAATAAAGTGTCATGCCAGTCACTTGCTAGCTCCTTCCCATGAACCACCCCCTTTTTAAATCTCTGTAAAAGAGTATGTATAGCTTTTTGCCCTCATTATACTACCCATTGGCTTGAAAAAAGGAGCGCTTACCTTTCGAAATGCATTGCCTAGCAACTCGAATAAACCTGGAAGTTTCTTTCCCCACTTTCTCCACAGCTGACACGCTGCTGCTTATATCATTGCTTTACAAAGAGAGATCATTTTGCCTTCCTCACTCTTTTCTCAGCACTACAGGCTTTATCTCTCTCCAAAACAGCCAGTCAGTACTGAGAGTAAGGAGCTGACGCTCTTTACTCCCTCCAATGACAGCTCTGCGGGCTTCTTTTTTATGTAAACCACCAATTTAATATCCAATCATTACTCTGCCTCTTTTCTCCTGCAAAAATCCTTGCTACCGCAGGACCATTACACTGGAAATATAACCCCGCCTGACACTTATCACCTGTGGGTAGATGCAAAACATCCAGCTGTGATTATTTAAAGCATGTGTCCTGTACTGTACAATCTGGAAATTAAATCATTCCGTTTCCAGTCCAGATCATCAACCACCATTTTTCACCTTTTGGTCCTTAACTAGTTCTTCCTTTGAATCCTTTGTCATTAGAAAATTATCACCTGTTTCTCAATTCTCTACCCATTTCACAATGAGCTTCCAGGCACACAACTAGTCATTTTAAAAATAAATTGACTGAGATGCTATGGTTCGAGCAGTTTTTGATATGAGTCTTGTGTGCATCATGAATGTCGAAGATCGACATGTCTGTTATCCTCCCCTCCAATGTACTTCTACCTATGTTGCTTATTTTACAATGACTACTTTTATGCTGCTTTAGGACAGTTTTTTATTTTGTGGAAATTGTTTCCATAGAGCCATCTCTCTATTGTTCTGTTCAAAAAGTCAATAAACACTTTCAAATAATAAAAATAAATTGAAGCTAAAACTATACCTCTTCCACATAACTTTCTCCAACAGGTTTCACAGGATTTCCATAAAACGTATCTTGGGCATCCTTGGGTCCTTCTTCCACCTCTAATATTGATGGGTTTTGCTTGGAACTTGTAGATGAAACTGCAGATGATTCTGGAAAAAAAAAAAAAAACATATAGTGAGGTACTTGCAGATCACCCTGAAGCTTGAAAATCACCACTATGTACTGGAAGCTACCAAACACAACATACACTAATCACTGCTGCCACAGTGCATTATTACTCCATAAATAAATGCATATAAAAATATTTTTAAACAACCCACTAGGTTGTCATCTCAGGAGATGGTCATGATCAAGATAAGTGGAACATCATGACTTGATCAAAATACAGTGAAGGAAATAAGTATTTGATCCCCTGCTGATTTTGAATGTTTGCCCACTCACAAAGAAATGATCAGTACAAAAATCGAATGGTAGGTATATTGTAACACTGAGAGACAGAATAACAACAACAAAAATTCAGAAGAAATGCATGTCTAATAAATTATGCAACTTTCAGCTCCCTCCACAGATTTTCAATCAGATTAAGGTCTGGAGACTGGCTAGGCCACTCCAGGACCTTAATGTGCTTCTTCTTGAGCCACTCCTTTGTCGCCTTGGCCGTGTGTTTTGGGTCATTGTCATGCTGGAACACCCATCCACGACCCATTTTCAATGCCCTGGCTGAGGGAAGAAGGTTCTCACCCAAGATTTGACAGTACATTGCCCTGTCCATCGTCCCTTTGATGCGGTGCAGTTGTCCTGTCCTCCTAGCAGAAAAACACCCCCAAATCAGAATGTTTCCACCACCATGTTTGACAGTTGGGATGGTGTTCTTGGGGTCATAGGCAGCATTCCTTCTCTTCCAAACATGGCGAGTTGAGTTGATGCCAAAGAGCTTGATTTTGGTCTCATCTGATCACAACACTTTCACCCAGTCCTCCTCCGCATCATTCAGATGTTCAGTAGATCCAGTGATATTGGATCAAATACTTATTTCCCTCATGAACATGCAAATCAGTGCATAATTTCTTAGACATGCATTTCTTTTGAATTTTGTGTTGCTATTCTGTCTCTTGGTGTTACAGTACACCTACCATTCGATTTTTAGACTGATCATTTCTTTGTGAGTGGGCAAACATTCAAAATCAGCAGGGGATCAAATATGTATTTTCTTCACTGTAAGTGGAATGTCATGGCTTCGGAGTCTGCAGGCTCCAAGCTATGTTTGTGCAATCCACTGGTGAAGAGGGCAGCAACCACATTTCGTCTTTACTGTTATTGTGCAAACCCCGCTGTCTCCCTCACACTGCAGCTCAGACTCTTCTAAAGAATATTTTGCATAGCACTGCGACACATAAAAAAAAGGTGATGCCACTGCCCATGTGGTAGAAAATGGTGCCTATGCCTGGTAGAAAAAAAGGATTTACATACCTATCAAACTCCCACATGTGCCAGGTATTTGCATAATTTTGGATCATATAAAAATCGCTGCCACCAACCCACTAGTTCTGCTTTTAAGGGAGCCCAGTGCCACAATACTAGCCTGTTCCACATCTGGCTGTGAAGCCATAGACCATATCGTGGCTTGTGTTTTGCCACTACTCCCCATGTTCTAGCATGTACTTTGTTGCTCATATGCAGTGCAGTGATCAGCTCGATCACTGTGCCACAGTGCACCCCATCTCCTTATCAGCTTCTTTATCTATGCACCAGCAATCCGCATCCATATTTTGTCTGTTGCCCGCCCACCACAAAAGTTATTATTGGTATAAAGTATAGTACAATCTGTATAATGTACATTACAAGTACTGTATAATCTGTAGAGCTGTTAAAGTGTCCTTAAATGCAAAAAATAATCGTTCCCCTTTTTTGAAAAGATCAGAAGAGAGAAAATACCTGGTGATCCTCTCAGTGCATATTACATCCTTGCTCAGAGTGGCAACAGTATGCTGGCCTATTCACAGTGTTCCCACCGTTTGTGTATTTTCCATTTCAAGCCCTGCCCTCTTCTTCACCCCTCCCACTAGTCACCCCACATGACACTCCTGCATGTCATATGGGACAGCTACAGCATCATGACTGACCGCAGAGCACTTCTGCAGCGTTCAAATGACTAAGACTTGAAAAAAAAAAATCCATCTAAATATCATTAGCATTATTTAAACAGTTAGTTCACCTTTGAGGGGCAATGATTCTGGGACCCTCACTGAATACAGGTGGGGTGGGGATGTTGATGGGGACCCTGGGGACCCAGACCTAATAAGAGTGAACTCTGGGGACCCAGATGCGAGGGGGAAAAAAATGGGGACCCTAATGCGTCACTGTTGCTGGGAATGGGGATTGTAAAACAATGTATTTTGCTAAATAAAGAATTTAAAAATTCTGTGCCAGTCCAAAGTGCACTTTAGGGCATGGTAGTCCACTTTTATTGAACAAAACGAAAAGTTCACATCAGCTTTCCACAGAGGGACCATTAACACTATTAACATCATTAACATCAACAGAAAATGCAGAGCCACATAACTACATTGTCAGCGGGACTGCTGCTCTTCTTACCAGTCCTTAGCTGTAATGTCCAGCTCTCCTGGTTCACTTAGTCTCTACTTACAGGGCCCTGCTGCACAACCCACTCCTGGCTTCTGGATAGGGGTTCTCCTGACACTGCGCTAGGAGCCCACCTGACTCCTGGAACAAGACCCCCATCTCCGGGCTTGGGCACCTCTTACCCCTGGTTGAAACCTGTCTCCTGACTCCTGGCTGGGACTGTTCTGACCTCTGGGTGAGACCGTTTCCAATGTGGGAGCTGTCTCCAAGCTGGGACCTCTGAGCTATCCTCAGGATTGGCTAAATAAGGCCCCTGCACACATGTATACTCATACAGGCTGCAAGCACCTGGTAAAATCAAGATACAGGATAGAAGGTTCTGCACCACCCAATACACTTTGGAACCTTCAAGCTCCATGCCCTGATCAGGGACTATAGAATCATGAGAAAACCAAAACCACAGCTTTCTCTACTCAGATATGATAGTCTAAAACTCTGCATTAACCCTTAATGCAAATCTTCTCATTTTCGCCTACATTTTCATAATGACAGAGCCTCATACTGTCACAGACCTTAATGTAAGGATGGTGATTCTGGGAACCCTTATATAAAAGGTAAGGAAACTCTGGGGACTCTAAGTGGGGGTGCTTTGGGGACCCCGATTTAAAAAGGAGGGGAATTTGGGGTCTCTAATGAAACATGTTCACCCTGATGTAAAAGGGGGTGAATTTGGGATCCCTAATGAAAGTTGGGGCCTGTGGACACTCTGTAAGAGTTTAGTTTTCTAAAAGTAGTAATTAGTACAGGAATTGGGACTCATCTGAGGTAGGACAGTTCAAGAATTGGGCTGATCTGAGAAGTGAAGGTGCAGGAAATGGGATCGATTTGAGGTGTGAAGGTGCAGAAATTGGGACAGATCTAAGGTATGAAGGTGCAGGAATTGGGATAGATCTGAGGTATGAAGGTGCAGGAATTGGGACAGATCTGAGGTGTGATGGTGCAGGAATTGGGACAGATCTGAGGTGTGATGGTGCAGGAATTGGGACAGATCTGAGGTGTGATGGTGCAGGAATTGGGACCAATCTGAGGTGTTAAGGTGCAGGAATTGAGGCTAATCTGAGGTGTGAAGGGTACAGAAACTGGGGCTGACCTGAAATGTGAAGGTTCAGGAATTGGGTCTGATGGTGCAGGAATTGAGTCTGATGGTGTAGGAATTGCGGTTGATATGGTGCCTGAAGGTGCAAGCATTGGGGTGATGTGAGGTGTGAAGGAGGAGAAACTGAGGCTGATCTGAGATTAAAAGGTACATGCATTGGGGCTCATTTGAGTTCTGAAGGTGCAGTAATTGGACCTGATCTGCGGTATGAAGGTGCAGGAATTAGGGGTGATGTGAGGTGTGAAAGTTAGGAATCAGGCTGATATGAGGTGTGAAGGTACAGCAACTGGGCTGATTGAAGGTCTGATGGTGCAGGATTGAGGATGATCTGAGGTGCAAAGGTGCAGGAATCAGGACTGATCTGAGATATGAAGGTGCAGGAAGTGGGGTGATCTGAGGTGTGAAGGAGCATAAATTAGGGCTGATCTGATATGTGCAGATGCAGCAACTGGGGCTGATCTAAGGTCTGAAGGTGCAGGAACAGGGGCTGATCTGAGGTGTGAAGGTGCAGGAATTGGTGTGAACTAAGGTGTAAAAGTGCAGGATTTTGGGTGATCTGAGGTGTAATGTTGCAGGAATTGAACTGATCTGAGGTGTGAAGGTGTAAGATTTGGGGTGATCAAAGGTGTGGCAGTGAAGCAATTGGACTGATCTGAGGTGTAAAGGTGCAGGATATGGAGTGATTAGAGGCAAGATGGTGCAGGAATTGGGCTAATCTAATGTGTGAAGGTGCAGAAATTGGGGCTGATCTGAGATCTGAAGGTACAGAAATTGGGTCTGATCTGAGAGAGCTTTATTAGAATAACCACTATAACCTCACAGTTTATTTCTAGAAATGTACAGGAATTGGGGCTGATGTGAGGTGTGCAGGTGCAGGAACTGAGTCTAATGAGAGGTATGAAGGTGCAGGATTTGGAGTGATCTGAGGTGTGATGGTGCAGAAATTGTGGTGTTCTGAGGTGTGAAGGTGCAGAAATTGGGATTGATCTGAGAGAACTTTATTAGGATGACTGCTTTTACCTCACACTATTTCCAACTGTGTATTAAGCAGAAATCCTTGACTGGCATATTCAGTTCAACCTTACCGTAATTACCTTGCAGCACACCTGTTATATGGATAAGCTACCATTTACTTTACCACTTACAGTTCTCTGAAAGTGCAATATTCATTTCTTACTATTATTCAAGTCGTTTACAGCATTTTTCCTTTTTCCTGATTGAGAGTGTGAAGTTGACATTTTTTTTTATGTAGATGGAACTCTCAATTTCTTTGAAAGTATTTTTCACAAAGTATGAGAAAGGGCTCTTTACAAGAAAGGGCTGCTAGATCAGGGACACTTCTAACAGATGTGATGGTCACCAAAAAGGCTACTTTACATACAAGGACTTCTAAGGGAAAATCCCTGATGGGTTCAAAGGGTGGTTTCTGCAAGGTAAATAGAACTAAGTTAAAGTCTCAGGGAAGCACAGGGTGCTGCAAAGGGGGCCTGATATAAGAAACACCTTGAACAAAAGTTTTCATAAGGGAATAAGAAGCCAAAGGCCGTTGAAAAAGGATGAGGCTGAATCTTGCCCCTTCAGGGTGTTGAGATAGATTCAGGTCAAGACTTGTTTATATGAAGGCGCAGATGCGAGGCACAGAGTAATCTCACACCATGCAAAATAAGATTTCCAGGTACAATAGCAAATCTTCCTGGAAGTCTTTTCTTGCTTTTTTCAAGGTAGGAAACACAGGCTCAGAAGTACTCTATCCGTTGGGTTTCAAAAGCAATGCCGCTGGGTTGAATAGAGGGCCTTGGGATAGAAGATCTGGCCTGCTGAGAGAATGCCAGGAATCATCTGCAAGAAGCATGAGTATGGCTTTGTATCAGGTTCTTCTGGGCCAGTTTGGTGGCAGAAGAATAACAGTCTTCCTTTCTTGTCCTATTTTGTGGAGCAGGGGAGCTAGAGAATCCTTGGTTCATGGCTACAAACAGAGGTAGCTTGTTGTTGCATCTGGGAGGTTAGGATGTCCACATCCGGAGTCCCCAGTTTTTGGCATATCAAACTGAACATATCTGGATGAAGAGCCCATTCCCCTTGGTTTAAGTGTGGAGGTGTAGATAATCCACCTGCCATGTGGGCCACAAAAATCACTGGGAAGTGAGGTTTTGGATCAGGTTTGCTTCCTCCAACACAATAAGGCTGCTCGTGCCTCCTTGATAGTTGATATATGCTACTGTGGTGGCAATATGTGACTGTACCCAAATGGGAAGGGGGGGGGGGGGGTTTGGTCTCTTTGAAAGGATAGTCCAGTGTTGGGGGGACAGCCTGAGAGCTCTAAATTTCAAGATGCTGATGGAGAGTTTAGCTTCTTCTCTGTCAAGGATTGGAAGACTCCCCTCCCCAAACTAACAGACTTGCATCTGTTGTAAGAACCTTCCAATTGTAGACAGGAAGGATTTTCCTACTAGTAAGAGTCGAAGTGGTAATCCACCAGAACAAGGTATTTCATGTTTGGGGGGAAAATGAGCATAGGTAGATCCAGGGAAAGAGCCTGTTTTTTCCATGCTGATAGGATGTTTAAAGGATAAGTTCAAATGTCGTAACATGTGACACCCCCAGAGTCCCTGTTTTGACAGCGAGCGGGGGATGTCCTCCCCACGCTTGCTGTCGCAATCTACAAAATAAAAAAAACTCGGCTGTACAGAGATTCGCCCACTCAGTTGCATCATTAAATCACAAACGTCATTCTGTGAATGGGAAAACTACATGTTCCGACAGCCTTTGTGGCTGCCGGCTTGTAGTTCCCAATGAACTACCAGAGCGCTGTTGATCGCTCTAGATAGTATACTTAGCTTCCTGTCAGAGTGTAACTGCCTGCCCATATTTAAGATAAGGGCAGACAGATACACAGACAGTCTGCAGGACCATGGCATTGCAATGCTTTACAGATCCTTGACCTGTTGGTGCCAACGGTACGCAAATATGCAGCCTTTTGGCGGCTGGGCCTTGATGTCGAGCGGCCGCATATCTGTGAGCCAAAAGTAAACAAACGTGCCGAGAGTGCACAGGCTCACGGCACATTTACCGGCGCCTCAAGGGAAGATCTTGATTTCAATCTGGACCATTTTGATCATGTGACTGCTGTGACAGCCAATCACGGCAGTCACATGACCCTAACACACACAAACACACATGGGCATCAAACCCACCTTAAAGGGCCAGGAGGCGCCGGCGCCACAGGGTTAACAAAAAGAAAATGAATGCATTTGCATAATTGCAAAACAAAAAAAATGTGCATGTATTTTTTTTTTTTTAAATTAACTTTTCCTTTAACTTTTGAGTTCTTAAATGGAATTGAGCAAAATGTACTGCTTCAAAAGGAGGCCACTATTAACCAGTTGCTGCCCGGCCTATAAACAGATGGCGGCCGGGCGAACAGCTCGTCCCTCCGGATGGACGCCATATGGCGTCCATTCCGGAACACACATTGCTGAGAGCTGTAAGTTAACGGAATCCTTCAGAAGAAGGTCATGTAGATAACCTGTCAACTGGATACCCCGAATTCTGAGAGAGGCAAGCAAAGGTGCTAACATCTTTGTAGAGTACCTTATAAAGGCTCTAGGTGGAAGTGGCATTAAAGTGTGGCGTTAACAGTGGTGTGATGTAACCCCTGGTTTACGTGAGATTGAATTACCTGAGTGGTTGAATTTTAGTGCCAAATTTGAAAAGTTTACACTGTGCATACAGTTCAAACATTGCCCCCCCCCCCTTTAGGAACTGGGTTTCACTGCAATGGAATACAGCCCTTGACCAGACCCTGTAACTAACTCAACGCATTGGACTAGGTACCAACTTACAGGGCCCTGCTGCACAACCCACTCCTGGCTTCTGGATAGGGGTTCTCCTGACACTGCGCTAGGAGCCCACCTGACTCCTGGAACAAGACCCCCATCTCTGGGCTTGGGCACCTCTTACCCCTGGTTGAAACCTGTCTCCTGACTCCTGGCTGGGACTGTTCTGACCTCTGGGTGAGACCGTTTCCAATGTGGGAGCTGTCTCCAAGCTGGGACCTCTGAGCTATCCTCAGGATTGGCTAAATAAGGCCCCTGCACACATGTATACTCATACAGGCTGCAAGCACCTGGTAAAATCAAGATACAGGATAGAAGGTTCTGCACCACCCAATACACTTTGGAACCTTCAAGCTCCATGCCCTGATCAGGGACTATAGAATCATGAGAAAACCAAAACCACAGCTTTCTCTACTCAGATATGATAGTCTAAAACTCTGCATTAACCCTTAATGCAAATCTTCTCATTTTCGCCTACATTTTCATAATGACAGAGCCTCATACTGTCACAGACCTTAATGTAAGGATGGTGATTCTGGGAACCCTTATATAAAAGGTAAGGAAACTCTGGGGACTCTAAGTGGGGGTGCTTTGGGGACCCCGATTTAAAAAGGAGGGGAATTTGGGGTCTCTAATGAAACATGTTCACCCTGATGTAAAAGGGGGTGAATTTGGGATCCCTAATGAAAGTTGGGGCCTGTGGACACTCTGTAAGAGTTTAGTTTTCTAAAAGTAGTAATTAGTACAGGAATTGGGACTCATCTGAGGTAGGACAGTTCAAGAATTGGGCTGATCTGAGAAGTGAAGGTGCAGGAAATGGGATCGATTTGAGGTGTGAAGGTGCAGAAATTGGGACAGATCTAAGGTATGAAGGTGCAGGAATTGGGATAGATCTGAGGTATGAAGGTGCAGGAATTGGGACAGATCTGAGGTGTGATGGTGCAGGAATTGGGACAGATCTGAGGTGTGATGGTGCAGGAATTGGGACAGATCTGAGGTGTGATGGTGCAGGAATTGGGACCAATCTGAGGTGTTAAGGTGCAGGAATTGAGGCTAATCTGAGGTGTGAAGGGTACAGAAACTGGGGCTGACCTGAAATGTGAAGGTTCAGGAATTGGGTCTGATGGTGCAGGAATTGAGTCTGATGGTGTAGGAATTGCGGTTGATATGGTGCCTGAAGGTGCAAGCATTGGGGTGATGTGAGGTGTGAAGGAGGAGAAACTGAGGCTGATCTGAGATTAAAAGGTACATGCATTGGGGCTCATTTGAGTTCTGAAGGTGCAGTAATTGGACCTGATCTGCGGTATGAAGGTGCAGGAATTAGGGGTGATGTGAGGTGTGAAAGTTAGGAATCAGGCTGATATGAGGTGTGAAGGTACAGCAACTGGGCTGATTGAAGGTCTGATGGTGCAGGATTGAGGATGATCTGAGGTGCAAAGGTGCAGGAATCAGGACTGATCTGAGATATGAAGGTGCAGGAAGTGGGGTGATCTGAGGTGTGAAGGAGCATAAATTAGGGCTGATCTGATATGTGCAGATGCAGCAACTGGGGCTGATCTAAGGTCTGAAGGTGCAGGAACAGGGGCTGATCTGAGGTGTGAAGGTGCAGGAATTGGTGTGAACTAAGGTGTAAAAGTGCAGGATTTTGGGTGATCTGAGGTGTAATGTTGCAGGAATTGAACTGATCTGAGGTGTGAAGGTGTAAGATTTGGGGTGATCAAAGGTGTGGCAGTGAAGCAATTGGACTGATCTGAGGTGTAAAGGTGCAGGATATGGAGTGATTAGAGGCAAGATGGTGCAGGAATTGGGCTAATCTAATGTGTGAAGGTGCAGAAATTGGGGCTGATCTGAGATCTGAAGGTACAGAAATTGGGTCTGATCTGAGAGAGCTTTATTAGAATAACCACTATAACCTCACAGTTTATTTCTAGAAATGTACAGGAATTGGGGCTGATGTGAGGTGTGCAGGTGCAGGAACTGAGTCTAATGAGAGGTATGAAGGTGCAGGATTTGGAGTGATCTGAGGTGTGATGGTGCAGAAATTGTGGTGTTCTGAGGTGTGAAGGTGCAGAAATTGGGATTGATCTGAGAGAACTTTATTAGGATGACTGCTTTTACCTCACACTATTTCCAACTGTGTATTAAGCAGAAATCCTTGACTGGCATATTCAGTTCAACCTTACCGTAATTACCTTGCAGCACACCTGTTATATGGATAAGCTACCATTTACTTTACCACTTACAGTTCTCTGAAAGTGCAATATTCATTTCTTACTATTATTCAAGTCGTTTACAGCATTTTTCCTTTTTCCTGATTGAGAGTGTGAAGTTGACATTTTTTTTTATGTAGATGGAACTCTCAATTTCTTTGAAAGTATTTTTCACAAAGTATGAGAAAGGGCTCTTTACAAGAAAGGGCTGCTAGATCAGGGACACTTCTAACAGATGTGATGGTCACCAAAAAGGCTACTTTACATACAAGGACTTCTAAGGGAAAATCCCTGATGGGTTCAAAGGGTGGTTTCTGCAAGGTAAATAGAACTAAGTTAAAGTCTCAGGGAAGCACAGGGTGCTGCAAAGGGGGCCTGATATAAGAAACACCTTGAACAAAAGTTTTCATAAGGGAATAAGAAGCCAAAGGCCGTTGAAAAAGGATGAGGCTGAATCTTGCCCCTTCAGGGTGTTGAGATAGATTCAGGTCAAGACTTGTTTATATGAAGGCGCAGATGCGAGGCACAGAGTAATCTCACACCATGCAAAATAAGATTTCCAGGTACAATAGCAAATCTTCCTGGAAGTCTTTTCTTGCTTTTTTCAAGGTAGGAAACACAGGCTCAGAAGTACTCTATCCGTTGGGTTTCAAAAGCAATGCCGCTGGGTTGAATAGAGGGCCTTGGGATAGAAGATCTGGCCTGCTGAGAGAATGCCAGGAATCATCTGCAAGAAGCATGAGTATGGCTTTGTATCAGGTTCTTCTGGGCCAGTTTGGTGGCAGAAGAATAACAGTCTTCCTTTCTTGTCCTATTTTGTGGAGCAGGGGAGCTAGAGAATCCTTGGTTCATGGCTACAAACAGAGGTAGCTTGTTGTTGCATCTGGGAGGTTAGGATGTCCACATCCGGAGTCCCCAGTTTTTGGCATATCAAACTGAACATATCTGGATGAAGAGCCCATTCCCCTTGGTTTAAGTGTGGAGGTGTAGATAATCCACCTGCCATGTGGGCCACAAAAATCACTGGGAAGTGAGGTTTTGGATCAGGTTTGCTTCCTCCAACACAATAAGGCTGCTCGTGCCTCCTTGATAGTTGATATATGCTACTGTGGTGGCAATATGTGACTGTACCCAAATGGGAAGGGGGGGGGGGGGGTTGGTCTCTTTGAAAGGATAGTCCAGTGTTGGGGGGACAGCCTGAGAGCTCTAAATTTCAAGATGCTGATGGAGAGTTTAGCTTCTTCTCTGTCAAGGATTGGAAGACTCCCCTCCCCAAACTAACAGACTTGCATCTGTTGTAAGAACCTTCCAATTGTAGACAGGAAGGATTTTCCTACTAGTAAGAGTCGAAGTGGTAATCCACCAGAACAAGGTATTTCATGTTTGGGGGGAAAATGAGCATAGGTAGATCCAGGGAAAGAGCCTGTTTTTTCCATGCTGATAGGATGTTTAAAGGATAAGTTCAAATGTCGTAACATGTGACACCCCCAGAGTCCCTGTTTTGACAGCGAGCGGGGGATGTCCTCCCCACGCTTGCTGTCGCAATCTACAAAATAAAAAAAACTCGGCTGTACAGAGATTCGCCCACTCAGTTGCATCATTAAATCACAAACGTCATTCTGTGAATGGGAAAACTACATGTTCCGACAGCCTTTGTGGCTGCCGGCTTGTAGTTCCCAATGAACTACCAGAGCGCTGTTGATCGCTCTAGATAGTATACTTAGCTTCCTGTCAGAGTGTAACTGCCTGCCCATATTTAAGATAAGGGCAGACAGATACACCGACAGTCTGCAGGACCATGGCATTGCAATGCTTTACAGATCCTTGACCTGTTGGTGCCAACGGTACGCAAATATGCAGCCTTTTGGCGGCTGGGCCTTGATGTCGAGCGGCTGCATATCTGTGAGCCAAAAGTAAACAAACGTGCCGAGAGTGCACAGGCTCACGGCACATTTACCGGCGCCTCAAGGGAAGATCTTGATTTCAATCTGGACCATTTTGATCATGCGACTGCTGTGACAGCCAATCACGGCAGTCACATGACCCTAACACACACAAACACACATGGGCATCAAACCCACCTTAAAGGGCCAGGAGGCGCCGGCGCCACAGGGTTAACAAAAAGAAAATGAATGCATTTGCATAATTGCAAAACAAAAAAAATGTGCATGTATTTTTTTTTTTTTAAATTAACTTTTCCTTTAACTTTTGAGTTCTTAAATGGAATTGAGCAAAATGTACTGCTTCAAAAGGAGGCCACTATTAACCAGTTGCTGCCCGGCCTATAAACAGATGGCGGCCGGGCGAACAGCTCGTCCCTCCGGATGGACGCCATATGGCGTCCATTCCGGAACACACATTGCTGAGAGCTGTAAGTTAACGGAATCCTTCAGAAGAAGGTCATGTAGATAACCTGTCAACTGGATACCCCGAATTCTGAGAGAGGCAAGCAAAGGTGCTAACATCTTTGTAGAGTACCTTATAAAGGCTCTAGGTGGAAGTGGCATTAAAGTGTGGCGTTAACAGTGGTGTGATGTAACCCCTGGTTTACGTGAGATTGAATTACCTGAGTGGTTGAATTTTAGTGCCAAATTTGAAAAGTTTACACTGTGCATACAGTTCAAACATTGCCCCCCCCCCCTTTAGGAACTGGGTTTCACTGCAATGGAATACAGCCCTTGACCAGACCCTGTAACTAACTCAACGCATTGGACTAGGTACCAACTTGAGCACCCCATGCACGATCCAGTTCCAGTGCTCAAAGCAGCATTACAGGCTTTCTCCACAACGTGTGGTCCAGGTATGTCTCCTCAAGGTTTTATCAAGGTTGCATCGATCAGGCATTAGAAGGCAGTGAGGTTGATTGAATAATTCTTTAGAAAATAACAAAGGAAAATAATAAATCAGTGAAGATAATTTCTCCAGGAAGAAGATGATGTTCACAGAGCCTGTAACCTCTAGTGTTAAAACAAGGATGTCTCTGTCCTGTACTGTACGATTAACATAATACCTTTATAATTTATGATTGCCAAGTTTCATAAACCTTTATTTACATTGAATCTAAATACTTTATAATCTTCTCAGTGGAGTCCCACTCTTACAGTTTTGTGGGGCGGCTCCAGAACTATGAGTGACAGCAGAGTACTTCCACTCCTACAGCTCTCCCAGTTCACTAGACCAGAACACTCGCTATCCCAGATTTATCGAATCTTTTTAAAAGCTTTTCATCCAGATCCTCTGTAATTACTATCTAAATGGGAACGGAGCTGAATTCATCACCTGACGACATGGATTGGAAAACACTGGCACTTTCCTTTAAACTATCTATATCATCCCATGCCCGGAAACATAACTACTGTATTGTGTCTCGGTGGTATCGATGCCCTACTATCTTACAAAGAATGGACCCTACTATCCTGGTTACATGCTTGAGATGCTTACAAGCCCCTGGGACCATGACGCATATCTGGGGCACCTGCCACATATTATCCCTTTCTGGGATAAAATGCTACAGTTATATGACAAACTTGTAGGGGACAAATTCTCAAATGCACCTCGCATAACTATACTTTTTATGTTGCCAGGCTCCTATAGACAAATCAAGAATAGCTTAATTCGCGATTTCCTTACAGCAGCCCGCTTCGTCATTACTAGACATTGACGGCAACCATCTGTACCCTCTTTGGCTGATTGGGCTTGTGAAATGGACAGGATTGAACACCTGGAACACATGGAAGCATGGGAGGATAATAAGACTGACTGTCACAAACTTATGTGGACCGTCTGGTCATATTTCCAGTTTTCCTCCAATTTTGGGGACTTTGTAGCTGTTCCTTCTGGGGCCTCTCAGGTATAGATGGCATCCACATTTGTTTATTTTTCTTTCTCCATTCTCTACCTCTCTCTATGGTATACTTAATATCTTCCATCTATTTCTTGTATACATGGTGCTCTGGACTGCACTGTTCTGTTTATTATATAGATCATAGCGCCACTATACCTTTTTCATTGTGATCTTTCACGTTACAATGTTGATGGTTATAGAGCTAACAATATCTGCAAATGCTTTGCTACTCTTAACGTGTCTTAATGACCTTTACTTTCTTATAACCTTGTGATATCTCGTCTTGCATTACTCTAGCCTATATGCATCTCTGTACATTTATTGGACATAGACATGTGCTCTTATGGTTGTGCTCTGTACTGTTTAAACACTGAATAAAACAGTTTCAACATAAAGCAGAACTATAGGCAAAAATCTTTTTTTATTTTGGATAGTGTAAGGGAGGGTTAAAACCCTTGTCAATTTTATTTTTTTTTTCGAGTCCATTGGGAAAATATACCTTCACTTTCTGACCTATAGCCAAAACAGGAAGTAAGAGGAAATCCCTACAAATGAAAGGAATCCCTTGGCACCCCACCCAAGGTCATCAGAACCAGTGTCCCCATTGAAAGATTTCCGCTCTATTACTTTTCTAGGGACAACCCACAATTGGTGATTTTTTTTACTTTCAATGATAATGGTATACAGGACAAATAGAAAGGGTGAAATCTCCCTAATGGTGAAAGCAATAGCAACCTGACAAGTGTGCGAATCCATCTCCACTCTGTTCAAAACTAAAAAATGGTTTGCCTTTAGTTATACTTTAAACTTCATGAAACATGGCGATCATAACTGAAGGGCAGTTACAAATACAAAAAAAACCACTATTGATATTTAGAGATTTTTTTTTTTTTTACAAATAGTCACATGACCGGCAGAGCACCAATTGGTTCTATGAGGCCCTGGACAAATGATCCAAATGTACTGCTGTGACGTGTGCAGGACACGTCACAGTATGGGAATCAGATCCACCCACAGATTTCCAGAAGAACTGGAAAGAGATCACATGACCAAGATACAGAAAGTTTTAAAAAGTTATTTACACTCATTCAAATGCTGTAATATGTCAACTATATTGCTATTATATATTTTACATACAGAATGTCAAAGCATATATGATTGGGATTAGAAACACAAACACACATTTTTACAAAGCGTAGGTCACCATAAAACACACAATTTCTGTTTACCAACAAGGATATATTTTTGTCAGGAAAGGTTCAATAAAGAGAAAAGTCCAGATCTGAAGAACGGTCATGTATTTTTTATTTTAAAAATTGTGGGAGAATAAAAAAAAAAATGAAAGAGGAGTTCAGCTTGAGCTTCCACGGCACAGAGCCTATGTTTGTTTGATATCACATACAGTGGATATAAAAAGTCTACACACCCCAGTTAAAAGGTCAGGTTTCTGTGATGTAAATAAATAAGACAAAGATAAATAATTTCAGAACTTTTTCCACCTTTAATGTAACCTATAAACTGCACAATTCAGTTCAACAACAAACTGAAATCTTTTAGGTGGAGGGAAGTAAAAATAAAAAACTAAAATAATATGGTTGCATAAGTGTGCACACCCTTAAACTAATACTTTGCTGAAGCCCCTTTTGATTTTATTACAGCACAGAGTCTTTTTGCGTATGAGTTTATCAGCATGGCACATCTTTGACTTGGCAATATTTGCCTACTTTTCCTTGCAAAAACACTCCAAATCTGTCAGATTGTGAGGGCATCTCCTGTGCACAACCCTCTTCAAATCAACCCCACAGATTTTCGATTGGATTCAGGTCTGGGCTCTGGCTGGGCCATTCCAAAACTTTAATCTTCTTCTGGTGAAGTCATTCCTTTGTTGATTTGGATGTCTGCTTTGGGTCGTTGTCATGCTTTCTAGCAGAAGCCTGCAGGTTTTGTGCCAATATTGACTGGTATTTGGAATTGTTCATAATTCCCTCTACCTTGACTAAGGCCCCATATCCAGCTGAAGAAAAAAAGCCCCAAAGTATGATGCTGCCACCACGACGCTTCACTGTTTTTGCGCCAAACATATCTTTTGGAATTATGGCCAAAAAGTTCAACCTTGGTTTCATCAGACCAGAACACATTTTCCCACATGCTTTTGGGAGACTTCAAATGTGTTTTTGCAAAATTTAGCCGGGCTTGGATGCTTTTCTTTGTAAGAAAAGGCTTCCGTTTTGCCACTCTACCCCACAGCCCAGACATATGAAGAATATGGGAGATTGTTGTCACATGTACCACACAGCCAGTACTTGCCAGATATTCCTGCAGTTCCTTTAATGTTGCTGTAGACCTCTTGGCAGCCTCCCAGACCAGTTTTCTCCTCGTCTTTTCATCAATTTTGGAGGGACGTCCAGTTTTGGTAATATCACTGTTGCACCATATTTCCTCGAATTGATGATGACTGTCTTCACTGTGTTCCATGGTATATCTAATGCCTTGGAAATTCTTTTGTATCCTTCTCCTGCCTGATACCTTTTAACAATGAGATCCCTCTGATGTTTTGGAAGTTCTCTGCGGACCATGGCTTTTGCTGTAGGAAAGACCTACTATAACAGCTGAACTTTATTTGGGGTTAGTCAGAGGCACTTTAAATGATGGCAGGTGTGTACTGACTCCTATTTAACATGATTTTGAATGTTACTGCTTAAGAAACCTGACATTTAAACAGGGGTGTGTAGACTGTACATCCACTGTACGTTTTCAAATCCACCTTCCTGAAATGGATTACATATGCATAAAAAAGGGGCTCTTAACCAGCAGAGAAAGCAGTTCTGAAGTGTGAGCACCATCCAACTACCAAAAGACAATCTTCATCCAAAGACTCTTTCACTGACTGTAGATGGGGAGATTGATGATTTTGTACCCAAGCAGCACTTGAAATTTCAAGTTTCCACACCACGTCAAAATAGTGGACTTCAGGAAAAATATTGTGCAGGTGCACCTACATGCCCCCAATTCAAATGCAAATACCCAAATAGCTACCTTTTGTGAAAATCACCTTTCAAAAGTATAACTAGAAATATAGGCAGCTGTTTTAGGGCTTGTTCACACAAAGTGAATTGGTAATGGACTTGTGTAGTGCAAGACAAGGCAAAAAAAAAAAACCTTGTTCACTATGAGGCCAGTTCACACCATTGTGTAACAGTAGTGTGTGCTGAAAAAGGTGCTGCATATAAGTTCTAAAATAAGAGGCAAACAAAAACAGTAAATAGTGTTATGTGCGGATATCAGCATAAATGGCCAACATATTTTCAGCTACCTATATATCTGAATCTAGCATGTATTATTCATGAGCCGTTCACATAATTTAAATTTAAAATAAGTAAGCTTTAAGCTGTAATTTTTGGATTTTACTCCATTTTACATTTACCTGTAGGTAATGACTCAAAATTGGCAGAATATTCAAGGGATGGTGAATTTTCTAGGTTTTGCATTCCAGTGGAAGTGGATGTCAGGGATTTGCTGGGTGGTCCAGATGTGTGACTTATGACAGGCTCTGAATCAGGAATTGGCTTTCCTAATCTAGTGTGCAATTTCACAACCTGTAAAAGTATAAGAAAAGCAAAAGATGAACTATGTATGGGTGGGATAAACATAACACACAAAAATAGTTTTTTTTTTTTTTTTTTTGTAATTCCTGAAAAATCCTTTTCTCTGCTCTCATTGGAGGACACATCTCTGCTTTGGATAATAATTGACTGGGTATATTACCACATGCAGTAGTGGGGCACTAGGTGCTTTAAGAGTGTCCAGGGATTGACAAAGGCTGGTGGTCAAAACACCCTCTACAGCTGTGGACAGTCAGTTACATGGCAGTGCAAATAACAAGAACTAAATATTTACACCAATGGGCAGCAGCAAGACAGGGGCGGATGCATGGTCCTCCAAAGAATGCAGAGAAAATGTCTTTAGAGTGAGTACAAAAATCCTATTTTTTTCTTTAATGCACTTAAGGATACAGCTGTTCTTCAGATAATCAACTGGGATGTGCCAAAGCAGTTCCACAATGGGGTTGGCTAATAAATAGAATAGAAAGTTAGCCTAACCCATCTTAAAGAAAATTAATACACATCCAACTGCCTCCTGCAAATCTTTACCCCCCAAACCATCATGATGCTGCCAAAACCACATTATAAACTTTGGTGAATGTATGAACGAACAACCAGGTGGCTGCCTTACAACTTGGCGGAAGGACCAGAATGCACTTTCCTCACTGTGATAGATTGTGCTGTTACCAAGAAAGGGTGGTTCTCAGTGATTGAGGCATTTGCAATTGATTCTGCTCGGCCCTCCTGTGGGCCCTCTACAACCAAGAACAGAACCATCTAAGTAAAGACCACTTTTTAGGATACTTACCTTGATTTCTCTGTCCAAAGACAGACATGTGTTATTTCACTGCGACAGAATCTCATGCTGCGAATTTCTGGAGGGATGTTGTACGGAAAATTGCCAGTAGGTGATTACCTAAAGCAATGTGTCCTCCAGTGAAGACTGGGACCACTGGCATACTGATATCATACTTCAAAAGGGAGTACAAAATTACATTCAATATACTTAAGGCTGGATTTAAAAAACTGTGCATGCATTCATGCACTGCAGCAAGGAGGACAGGTGTAAATGAGCTTTAAAATGAAGTGCATATGAGACAAAAATTTAGTAGCACAGGTAAACATTTCCATCAAGTCAAGCCAAGAGTGCACTGTGTCAATAAGAACTAAAATTAAAGATGCCGGAGAGGAGAAAGCAGGAGGGGCTGAGCCAAGTCTGCAGAAATGTCACAAAATGGTATACACATGTGCAGTGTGCCCGACCCAGAAGAATGTTACACAGGCTCAGTGAAAAAATGCACCAGATTTAAGAATGGAAACAATTATTTCCCACTGACTGCTTGCAACTGAATGTGTCACACTCGATGCTCCAATGTTACACCCATGGGGGTCCAGATGCTCCATTCAATGGGCAAAGGCCCTTGCAGTCGCCTTCCATCCTGCACCTTCCCCCAAGGCAAATAGACAGGGTAATAGGGATGAACCCTATTCAGTATTCTTGACCCATCAGGTGGGCATACTCCCTAAGAATTCTATGGAGACTGAGTTCCACCACATCGGTGTAGCTCAACCCTGGACCTGTAGGGCACCCTGTGGCTAACTCAACATGTTGCACCTTGTGTCTAGGTGACCGCCACATTGCAGGATCCACTGTCTGGATTGGCAATGTTACAGGTCACTCCCACATCATCTTCCTGATTGGATCCTAGTACAGTTCCCCAGGGAAAAGCTGAAGAAACTGATCTGGAAGCAACAAAAAGGAGCCCCTTTGGCTCTGCAGCAACTAAAGAATCTTGCTTAAAGAAAAAAGTTTTGACAAAGTAAAAAGGCCTTGCTTTTCACACAGCAAAGAAAAGAATTCTCCTAAGTATACTAAATAAACTGAGGCAGGCTGGGAATGAGAGAGGTTATACTGGGCTATTCTTATAGCTTTGCTTTGCCAGTGTTGAATTCTACTGAAGGTGGCAGTATAACCCAGTGTACAAAATACTATTCTATGACACGTAATACGCTTGAGCCTAGTCCCTTGCCTATTAGGTTAGGCGAATGTATTGCATAAAAGCAGAGCCTATAATATGAATGCTGCTGATTTCTTTTTTTTTTTTTTTTTTACTTAGCCACAAGTTTGTAAATTGGGATCACTAGGTTAAATTTACTGAGTGACAATGATTATTATTTGACATTAAAGCTTAATTTCATCAATGATCGTCAATGAGAGACAAAAACAACAATCACAAATAATAAATACTTTAGCTTAAAGGTTGTTGTTGTTTTACCTAGGTATTAGTGTGGCCATTATCATTATGTCATTTGCTTGGCTTACCTTGTAGTGATGTGATACATGTTGTGGCTGCAGTTTGTACTGTCATGGCCAATTGATTCCCCTATGCAACGTCTTGCTCCATATCACAATCCATGTAGCACCATTCCCACATCACAAATGTGGGAGTGCTAATGTGATGAAATACTGCATGGTGAGCTCTCTCTTAATTGCTCTGCCTGTTGTGTCAGATCTAATTAATTAACTCTCACCTGAAGAGCACTAGACTGAGAGACCTAGGAATTGTGGGATATATAGTTTCTTCACAGGAAGTGTCAGTTCTTGGACTAAAGACTGAGGGCATGCATTAAAGTGGTATTAAACCCAAAAGCAAACATTTATTATTTTGTAGCTTATCAATTCTTAGCTGTGGTGGATGCATTCGTTTTTTTTCTTTACCTTTTTTCACCTGGTGACCTGGCCAGTAAGTCTGTTGTTTTTCAAAAGAACAAAATTTTGCAGATGTAGCAGTTAAGAGAGTTAAGACAAACCATTTTAACACTGACAGGGGCGCTTACAAAAATCAGCTTTTATTTATGTAAAACCTTTAACCCAAAATGAAAAAACTGTTGCTGTAACTGCTTATAAAAAGTGTGAGCTGGAGATTGGCTTCAGTTTCTTAGTGTATTTAAATCTGCTAGAACTTCCAACTCCCTTCCCCCAAGACTGATAATTCTGGTGTGCAAAGGTGGCCCTGTGCGCCTTCACTCCAATACAGATGTGCTACTGGCCAGATTACCTGGTGAAAACAGAGGGATAATAAAAAAAAAAAAAAAAATCAAGCACCCACCACATCTAATGATTGGTAAGCTACAAGATATTACATTTTTTGGTTTATTACCACTTTAACCTGTGCAGTGCATGCAACATGCTTCAACTTCTGACACCAGAATGTGAAGATTTACTCTAAGATAGGATGTGAATACAAGACAGCAAATGACAGCAAGAAACTATATTATCAGTGCATATCATATGCAGCTGAAAAACACAAGCTGCAGATAGGAAGGTTTATAATGCCTTCAATGAATGGAGCATACTGTTAAAAATCAGGTGGCAGCATGCATTCAAACATGCAGAAAAATACAGATTTCATTTTTGAACTTTACGAAATTACGGTTTTATTATTGAATGGTCTAGAAATTAGTGTCCTAATAATATTAAATTGAGATATATAAAACAGATGAGGCAAAAATCTGTCTTATAGGAGTACCTTTTGATGCTTGGCTCCTTTAATGTGTGCAGCATAGGCATCTGGTCCAGTACAAGAAATATCACAGAGCTGACAATGCAACTGCGTATGTGCACCTCTCATAGGAATCTGGGCGGTGACTGAAAGTTCTTTTTTTTTGTGCTTTTGTCCCTCTAAATGCTCTTTGTAAGTCTATGAATAGAAAACAATTACAACTAATTAAAAGGCACATTTATGTTTTACAAACATTGAAATAAAAAATGTTTTCAATATACATGTCATTTTAAGCGGAACTATACTACTCAACTCCACTCTAGCCAGCATCCTGGTAGTTCACTGAGGACTAGAAGATGTCAGTCGCAATGGCTGATGGTAGTTGTAGTTCTCCCCTTCACAGAACTCTGTCAATGAACAATGCTGCCAGATTGACGGAGCCCTGAACGGCCGCATCTTTATTTTTTTTTTAAATAGTGACATTGGGTGTGGGGAGAAGATCCCCAGCCTGCTGTCACAACAGGGGCTCGGGTGGGAAAACTACCAATTTTATGCAAACAGTGTGTGTTATGCCCTGCAGACAGTGTTTAAAGACAGGAACCAGGAGACCCCATCTTGATTTATCCACAACATTGAGCCTGTAAAGTCCATGCTTCGCCCCCATCATGGTACACAGATTTTCTGTGGCTCAGAACCATAGACGTGGACAATGGGTCTGGACCAGTATAGCACCCTTCAGCTAAATTTTACACATTGCACTTTGTGCCAAGGTAAGCGCCTAATGCAGGATTCAGTGCCCAGAGCAAACATTACAGGCCAGCCATAGTTTGGGGTTTGGGTACAGTCCCCTGGGTACACACTGAGGGTAAGCAATCTAGAAACTGCCAAGTAGTGCAAGGCAATAATCAGCCAAATGTTGATAGATTTAGAAGAAATATAAACAAAATGAAAAAACCTTCTCTGTGAGCCAGTTTTTTTTTTCTTGTGCCCTTAAGTGATGGACCTGTTCTTTTCCAGAGAAGGTTTTTTCATTTTGTTTATATTTCTTCTTCTAAATCTATCAACATTTGGCTGCTTATTGCCTTGCACTACTTGGCAGTTTCTAGATTGCTTACCCTCAGTGTGTACCCAGGGGACTGTATCCAGGTGTGTACCCAGGGGGCTCTTTTTCCCATGGAGTTTGGCTGTAGAGAGCATTGATCTGCCTACTGCGCCAGAGATGACCACTGCACCTACATAATAATCGTACAGTACCTGTATTCATAGAGCATGGGTTATTTGCTGTTATTTTCAGGTGATTTGCTAGAGCCTGCTCCACAGCATACCTATATAACTTTCCCTACTCTGGAAAAGAACAGGTCCATCACTTAAGGGCACAAGAAAAAAAACTGGCTCACAGAGTAGGAAAAGTTATATAGGTATGCTGTGGAGAAGGCTCTAGCAAAAGTTTTTGCCAGTTTCCAATCACCTGAAGATAACAGCAATTAACCCATGGTCTATGAAGTACTGTTACCTGTACGATTAATATGTAGGTGCAGTGGTCATCTCTGGCGCAGTAGACAGATCAATGCTCTCTACAGCCAAACTCCATGGGAAAAAGAGCAAACCGCAACATAAATATCAAGGGGCAGGAATTTAAAGATCCAAGCTCTGACCTACCAGTCCCAGGCCATTGGCCATCATGCTTAAGGGGAATTAACGCAGTGCACCCATTTCGGAAGAGCATAAATCTACGGGTTTTCATGAACTGGATCTACTGGGACTAATCTCGGTGTCCCAGTGTAAAGCACCTTGTGGCTAACTCTTTGCCTTACAGGCTGTTCCAAAACAGAAGTAGGAAAGCCTGGGGTTCAGTGTCCGAAGCAATGTTACAATCTGATCCCACATTTTTCAGCTGGCTGTGGCATGCCTAGGGTACTGATTGAGAAGTTGAACAATTAGCCTGGAGTGCAGCTGAGTACTTGAAGCAGGAATTCATGTAGGAAATCCAGAAATCATTCTCAGGAGAAGACATCCATTGCCTACTAAGCAAATACTAAGGGTTGCTGGGAGTAGGAGAGGTTATATGGCAGGTAAACAGAGCTTTAAAACTCAGTTGTGTAAGACTAGGCCTGTGTCCTGTACAGTACGAGACAAAAGTTTTAAACATCGCTGCTTACCAAATCTGAACAATGTATTATTCACAAACTGATGACACTTGTAATTGTGATAATTATATTAAAGCAGAACAAAATTTTGCTGGGCAGGAGTGGGCTCTAGTATGCAACGTGCAGACTTGCATAGTAAAGCATATTTTGGCCCCTAGAGTTCCCCCTTATACTGATGGCATGTCCAGGGTTCCCTCATCTTCCTTGCCACTTCTTCTGGGAGCATCAACAGCCCTCTTTTGGCCACTGATGATGTAAGTCCTGTGCATGCGCACAGGAGTTACATGGTCCCATCTCCATACACTACATGCCAAAAAGACTGATCAAAGCAGTGGAAACTGCAGTTCGGTGTTTCTAAATGTAAAATAATGCACCTAGTAAAATAGGATCTCTTGACAGAGTACAATATTGGGGGTATAGTGTTGGCCAGCACTAGGAAAAAGATTTAGGGGTACTCATTTATGCGTGTGTGGGGGTGGCATAAAGACACCACTGCCACCATTGTGTGGGAAAAGGGGAGGCAGTGGACATGGGGAAGGGAACACTACTGCGTGGGGGGCAGAGGACAGCAATATTGGTGGGGATGATGTGAAGGGGATAGATGACACTAATATGAAGGGTTGTGATGTGAAGGGGTGCCATGTACACAACCACGGGGGGAAAGGTTGTGGGCAGGGGATGATGTGAAGGGGTGCAGAGTACCCTACTGTTGGGGAGGGAGTGATGTGAAGGGGCAGAGGACAATACTGTGAAGGGGAGCGAGGACACTACTCTGAAGTGGAGACTGTGGTGTGAAATGCGGGAATCTTGATGTGAAGAGGAGGGAACTGTGATGTTAAGGGGGACTGTGATGTAAAGGGGAGGGGGGGGGGAATTTTGATATGCAGGGAGGATTAAGGATGGGATTATGATACAGGAGGAGAGGTCTGTGATGTGAAGTCACCAAAAAAAAAAAAAAAGTGATTTGAACCTCTGCTGGAAAAAAATGTACTAATTGGATCTCCATGAATTTTAATTCAATACCCCTGCCCTATATAGAGCTTTAGTTAGGCTGTGTCCAGTTCTGGAGACCTCACATACAAAAAGATACTGATAAAAACGAGAACAATAAGAAGGAGTCCAGAGACAAGCAACAAAAAAGGTGAAAGGTCTGGGGGGAAAAAACATGGAGACACTTCAGGAACTCAATATATAGTCGGGAGCAGATCTAGGCAAATTACAGCCTCAGGGCTGTACCTATTCAGCCCTGATGCCTCCATTATTCTAATGAAGCAGACAGGCTCAGAAAGGCATGCTGACAGATATCCATGTGGAGAGCTACAAGAACTGGAAGAAGAGAGCCTGAGTAGCTGGTTGGAACAGCAGGGAAGCTCAATTCTTGTGAGAAAGCATTGCCTAGTTCAACTACCTGGCCAAGTTCTTTCGGTGTTAGTGTCTGCATGCTACAAATCCCAGGAGCCATGCACCTGCTCTTCACTCCAGGTCAGGAGCTGCAGAAATTATTATTATTATACAGGATTTATATAGCGCCAACAGATTGCTCAGCGCTTTACAATATAACGGGAGACAATATAGCAACAATATAGTTCAATACAAGAGGGATAGGAGGGCCCTGCTCCTCGGAGCTTACAATCTAGGAGGGAGTGGCTAGTGGTAAAAAAGGTAGCAACTGTGGGGATGGACTGGTTGGAAGAGTAGAAGATTCCATTATTAGCTGAGGGCAGGATAGGCTTCCCTGAAGAGATAGGTTTTCAGAGATCGCCTAAAAGTGAGCAGAGTAGGCGATAGTCTGATAAATAGGGGTAGAGAGTTCCAGAAGATGGGGGAAGCTCTGGAAAAGTCCTTGAGACGAGCATGAGAGAAGGAGACAAGGGACTAGAGAGCAGGAGGTCTTGCGAGGAGCGGAGAGTACGGTTTGAGTGATATTTGGAGACAAGATCGGTGATGTAATTTGGGGCAGAGTTATAAATGGCTTTGTATGTTATTGTTAATGTTTTGAATTTTATCCGTTGGGCAATGGGAAGCCAGTGGAGGGATTGGCAGATACAGAACGGTTAGTAAGGTGGATAAGTCTGGCAGCAGCATTCATGATAGACTGAAGAGGGGATAGCCTGGGATTAGGTAGGCCAATGAGGAGGGAGTTGCAATAGTCAAGGCGAGATATAACAAGGGAGTGAATAAGTTGCTTAGTGGTTTCCGTGGATAGGAACGGGCGTATCTTGGAGAAGTTGCGGAGGAGAAGTCTACAAGATTTGGACAGTGATTGGATTTGGGGGTAAAAGGACAGATGGGTATCTAGGATTACACCTAGTACCCTGGCATGAGGGGAGGGACTGATGATTGCGTTATTGAACTTGATGGAGAAGTCAGGGGAGGGGGCACGGGCTGGGGGGAATACTAAGAGCTCAGTTTTGGAAAGATTGAGTTTGAGGAAGTGGAGTGACAACCATGCCGATATGTGGCTTAGTAGGTTAGTAAAGCGAGAGGAGACTGAAGGGGTGAGGGGTAGAAAGATAGATTTGTGTGTCATCAGCATAGAGATGGTACTTAAAGCCATGGGAGTTTATCAAGTGACCAAGGGAGGAGGTGTAGATGGAGAAGAGAAGGGGTCCAAGGACAGAACCTTGAGGGACCCCTACAGAAAGAGGGAGTGAAGAAGAGGAGACAGCGTTATAGGTAACGCTGAAGGAGCGCTGAGATAGGTAGGAAGAGAACCAGGAGAGAGCAGAGTCTCTGAGACCAAGAGAGTGGAGTTTTTTGAGGAGGAGGAGATGGTCAACCGTATAAAAAGCTGCAGAGAGGTCAAGAACTAAGAGTACGGAGTACTGGCCATTGGTTTTAGCTGTTAGTAGATCATTAGTGAGTTTTAGTAGGGCAGTTTCAGTGGAGTGTAGTGAGCGAAAGACAGACTGTAAAGGGTCAAGAAGGTTGTTGTCGGTGAGGTGGGAGCTCAGGCAATTGTAGACTAAGCATTCTAGGAGTTTAGAGGTAAATGGCAGCAGGGAAATGGGTCTTAAGTTGTTCAGGTTAATGGGGTCCAGGGAGGGCTTTTTAAGTATGGGAGTGAGGTGCGCATGCTTTAGAGGGGAGGGGAAGGCACCAGTAGAGAGGGAAAGATTGAACATGTGAGTGAGGGAGCATAGGGTGGAAGAAGAGGGTGACCGTAGTAGTTGTGAGGGGACAGGATCCAGGGAGCAGGTAGTGAGACGGGCTTCTGAGAAAATCTTAGTGACCTCTTCGGTAGTAGCAAGATCAAAAGAGGAAAGTGTTGAGGGAGGTTTAGTATAAGGTATGCTAAGTGGGATGGATGTCTGTGCAGTGGCGATGCCCCTACGAACTGCGTCAATCTTGTTTTTGAAATGATTTGCAATCTCTTGAGCAGTGAGTGAGGTACTGGGTGGAGGTGGAGAAAGTAGGAATTGTATTGCAAGTGTATTCATCAGACCTCTGATGAAGAAGGTATGGCCTTCGAAACACGTCAGCTGTACTGAGTGTCTACCCACATGATGGGATTCGCGCTGGCTCCTTATCTTTGAAGTTCCTTTGAGGACTTACATGCCTGATTTTATTCGCTGTTTGTGAGTACCATTTTCTAATTAATACATTTTGGTAACTGAGGTAATGCGCAAGGTTGGTGCGCTTCTTGTTTTTGTTTCACTTTGCAGTATTGGTCGGGCTTCCCCAGCCTTGTTTGGAGCTGCACAACCTTTTATACACTGGTGGTCGCTTTTTCCAGTTCTGGTTCCATCCATTGGCCACCCGCCTGGGTCCTAGAGCGTAGGAGAAATCGCGTCGGGAGGAATTGTATGTTAAGAAAGCAGATTTATATCGGGTGAATGCTTGCTGGGATTTGGTTTTACGCCACAATCGCTCCAGCGCACGACTATGTCGTTTAAGATTTCTGGTGTCGTCAGTCTGCCAAGGTTGTAACGGTCGGGGCCTGATGCTTTGTGTTGTTAGAGGAGCAAGTGAGTCTAATGCGGATGAAAGCGAACTGTTGTAGACAGCAGTGGCCAGGTCAGGTCAGGGCAGGCCAGGGGAGAGATTCTGTCATAGAGTTGGTCAGTTGCAGAGTGGAAAGGATCAGGGTTCAAGTTGTGAAGGTTTCTGCGGGTAATTGTTTGCTGCTTGGAGGGATAGGTGTTTGAAGACGAGGACACTGTGAAGGTGATCAGATTGTGATCAGAGAGAGGAAAGGGGGCGTTTGCGAGGTTGTAGGGAGTGCAAAGATGGGAGAAAACAAGGTCTAATGTATTCCCATCAGAGTGAGTGGAGGACTGTATACACTGTGCTAATGCAAAAGATGAGGTTAGGTTGAAGAGTTGGGATGTAGCCGGGTTGGTGACGACATTAATAGGGATGTTAAAATCTCTGAGAATGGTAGTGGGTAGTTCAGAGGAGAGAAAGTAGGGTAGCCAGGCAGAGAAATCATCAAGAAAGCGGGACACCTGTCCAGGAGGCCGATAGATCACTGCGATCCTCAGAGAAATGGGAGAAAACAGCCGGATGCAGTGAGTCTCGAAAGAAGAGAAGGATAGAGAGGGAGGGTTAGGGAGGACTTGAAATGTGCTCAGTGGGGATAGAACAAACCAACCCCACCACTTTTCCGACCACTGGGTCTGGGTGAATGGGTCCAGATGAGGCCTCCATAGGAAACTGCAGCGGGAGAAGCAGAATCTGCTGTTTGGAGCCAGGTTTCTGTAATTGCTAGTAGGTTAAGGGAGCGGGAGACAAAAAGGTCATGGACAGAGGTGAGCTTATTACAGACAGAGCAGGCATTCCAGAGCGCACATGAAAAAGGGAGGGTGGTTTTTGGGAGCATGGGGACTGATGTTAAATTGAGGGGATTGTGGCTATTCCCAGAAGAAAGAGGATGCCTGGTGTGGGGGTGAAGTACTGGAGGACCAGAGTTTGGGGAGATATCCCCAGAGGGTAGGAGAAGAAGGGTGAGGAAAGCAAGACGGGAGCGGAATGTACACGAGTGCACATGCCTTCCAGTCCTGGTGTTTGGGTCAGCAGGAGAGTGAAGTATCAGCAGGAGGTGATGAGAGCAGTAGTAGGGAGATGGTAGCAGTGAGGGTGAGATGTACAAGTTTTGGGGTGGAGCAAAGGGATAAAGAAGTGAGATTTTGGGAATGCAGGAAAGTAATATGAAAAGGAGGAGTAGAGGGGACATATTAAAAAGGTACATGAAGTGGGACTCAGACTTGTAAGAGATGTAAATGTACCTCAGGCTCTCTCTCCTTCAAGTCACAGTGCTTTACAGAAGGCATGTGACAGGGAGTGAGGAAGTGTTATGCTTCTCACTACCGGATTTAACCGTATAATGCTGCACTACCAAGCAGCAATCGCGTGCATTGCACGCAGTTGCAGCATGGCCCTATTGAACTCAATGGGTAAGTTTGACATATCAATGTGTCGCTTGTCATTCTCAACAGCCTAAGTTAAAAATGTAGCGCCATGTGAACAGCCCCATCGGGCTGTTATTTTACAGTTCAGGTGGGCAGCCAGGGGTGGTAAAACCGTGGTTCATTCGCCCGTTTTTGCCACCCACCAATGTGAAACAGACCTATTTTATAAACAGCTATACCTATTGTTCTTAGTGCTAGGTGTATTTTTTTCTATATTTTTATGTACTTATAGGCCTTCCTAGGTCCACAATTAATATTGAGCAGAATTAAGTTTGGCCCTCCACAATAGTCAGTTTCTCATGTGGCCCCTTGCAAAAATTAATTGCCCACCCCTGGTCTGGAGAAAAGGAAATGGGAGATATGATTGAAACCTCTTTAAATACATCAAGGATGCAAATAAGGTTCAGGAATGTAGGAGGGCAGTATTTTCAATACATACACACTCAAAGGCCACATTATTAGGTACACCTGTTTAATTGCTTGGTAACAGAAATTGCTTATCAGCCAATCACATGGCAGCAACTCAATGTATTTAGGCATCTAGACATGATGAAGACAAGTTGCTGAAGTTCAAATCGAGCATCAGAATAGGGAAGAAAGGGGATTTAAGTTACTTTGAATGTGGAGAGGTTGTTAGTGCCAGACGGGCTGGTCTGAGTATTTCAAAAACTGCTGATCTGCTGGGATTTTCATGCACAACCATATCTAGGGTTTACAGAGAATGGTCCAAAAAGAAAAAATATCCAAAATATGAAAATGCCTTCTTGAGGTCAAAAGCGAAAGGCAAACTAATTGGAGATGATAAACAGGCAACAGTAACTCATGTCAATATGGACCAAAATCTCTGAGAATGTTTCCAATACCCTGTTGAATATATGCCACGAAGAATTAAGGCAGTTCTGAAGGCAAACAGGGGGCCCAACCTGGTACTAGCAAGGTGTACATAATAAAGTGGCTGGTGGGTGTGTGCGTGTGTGCAAATGTATGTATATACCATATATATATATATATATATATATATATATATATATATATATATATATATATATATATAAATAAAACTGACTGTACAGTCCAGGGATCCCAGCAGATTAAAAAATAATGTTCAGCTTGGAAAAAAATTTCATCCTAGCTTCTATGCAGGACAGGAATGAACGTTCTGAATGGGAGTTTTTTAGATACACTTTGGGAGTGCCGCTCATGGCCTACAGGTATGGCATTTAAACTAAGCAAAACAGCATTTAATCTACTGAACCCTCTGGGCTGCATAGTTAATTTTTATTTATTTTATTTTTATTCAAAAAGTAATTTAACCATTAAAATGTAATTAAAGGCAAACCACCTTTTTTAGTTCTGGGTTGCCGCCTCTTCACCCTCTCTATTTTTCCAATTTACCATTATCATTGAAAGTTAAAGTAAAAGAAAATCCCAAATTTTTGAGTTTACACAACAGTAATTGAGGGGAAATCTTCCAATAAGGACCATGGTGACACCCTGGGATTTCCTCACTTTGAAGGGATTTCCTCTCATTTCCGGTTTTAGCTATGGGACAAGAAGTAAAGGGAAATCTATCCAAAAGGAAAATTAGTTTCGTCTTTAGTAACCCTTTAAGGTACACATAAATAGAAAAAAAAAAAAAAGAAGAACACGACAACCCATATCTCTCTCACTCATGCAGTCACCTTAGTCTCTAATACCTGATATCCTGCACAGCTAATTTTGCAGATGTCACAATAATGCAGCTGTTGTGGTTTCGGCTGCCCCTTGAATTTCGTGTCTTTGTTCACATATGGAGCATTTTTGGCATATTTAGTACCATTTCCATTAGCTCTAGCATCTTTGCTGCCCCAAGATCCATGTCCAAATCGATTAGGCTGCTGATAATGGTAATTGGACGAAGCCTCTGGATATGCAGCAGGTTCACAAGAAGAGTAACTGGAAGCTGAAGAAAAACAACTGAAATGTGACAACTAAAGAGTTTAAGAACTATAAGACTGGCCATGGATAGGTCAACAGTTCAGTGAAAGTTCAACGTACATTCTTAACTGCTGTGTAACATTGTAGAGCAGGGGTGTCCAACCTATGACTTTCCTGGGTCACATTGGAAGAAGAATTGTCTTGGGCCAAACATAAAATACACTAACAAGAAGGATAGCTGATAAGCAGAAAAAGTTGGGCAGATCACAAGTTAACAATCATGGATATAGATTAAGTACCTACTTTAGTAATAAAGGGTCTTTTTTTTTGGTAATATTTCTTATTCTAAAAGTAAAAGAAGGCAACATAGCACTAGTGCGATATCGGACACAGTTTTTGATACACTAACGCATCAATATCTGGTTTAATTGATGTAGTAGTAATTCTCAATTCATTCTAAAGGTGCTCATCAGATATTTTGGTTCTAAGTTTTGCCAATTGTGCTTCATCCTTGATAATAGTTGCTCACAAATATTGGTGCTGCTGAAAACTGATGATATGAATAAGGCATGATCGTGAAGAATGGGAGATTTTTCTTTGGGAAGATAAAAGTTCAGTGAAGAGACAGTCAATTTTTTTTTTCCAGCTGCATGCGTTCACCAAGTATAAATGCATTTTTACAAACAGTTCCCCACACATTCATAGCCGTCTTGGGCCACATGTGGCCCAAAGGCTGCAGGTTGGACACCCCTGTTGTAGTGTAAATAGAATTAACAGTGTCTTACTTTGCAGTAATTTTGCTTGATTTGTGCCACTTGGGCTGATGTAAGCATTTTAACCTTAAACACTAGAACAGATATATTTTAGAAGTTATTTGCATTATATTCTAAAATAACATTTTACTGATAACATTGCTCTAAAACTTACTGTCAAAGGATGATTTTCAAAAAAATCAGAAGATCATATCAACCAACACCATTCCATATTTATATTATTAATATTATAAACTATGTTTGGCTTTTAGATTGTAAGGGATATTACTTGAACAGTATTACTACACAGTATTCTGAAAAATTCTCCCTCTATAGCCAGCCCAAAAAAAATGGATAAATTTAATTAGAAACACACCTGCACTTTTTAACTGCCAATTTTTATCTCTGCCCTTCCTCCACATCAAACTTTCCCAGTGTATTAATGACTGTGTGGCCTTCATTCCAGTTTCAAAAGCCTGATATCAGCTTTAACCTAAAGAGTGCAAGCAGGAGGCAGTGGGAATACGCATCATCTGCATCTGAGGTCTGTATTACAATGTGTAAATTTGACGCAGAGAAGAGGGCACACCAAAAAACTAGTTTCATGGAAAGTACAATTACCCAGGACAGCACCCATAAAAAAAATAAATATATAAAAACTGACAATCAATGTGTCCTTATTTAACCTCCCTAGCGGTCTGATTATGCCCATATTTCTGTGCTCAAAGTGGTACTTTTTTTGCATGGAAATATGTAGTTTTTTTTATTGTAGGACTGTAATTTTAAGGAATAACTCACTGAAATCTGTCTAAACAAGAGTCTAGTAAACATCCCGGGTATGTTACAATTTGAAACACGAAATCATAAATTATAATTCAATAAAAAATCATAAACAATAATAAATTTACTTCAATAATATAATCAAACAAAAAACACTGACATTTGAAATATAGCACCAAATTCGCACATCACTGAGCAAAGTCGCAAAATCGTTTTCAGTGTCTGATGACAAATTTCCCTACAAATCATTATCACTCAATTCTGCAAGTGGTTCTAATTTACTATCGCTGTTCTCTAGCTGGTCTAAAACAGCTTTTGACCTAAAGGGACACTTTTTGGACGCCATGGACATTTCTCAGTTTCCAGGCAGAAAGAACAGTAAATATGCAGGCAGGGCACAGGACAAAGCACTAGGGCCAAAATGTATGTGAAATGGTTTGATACAGTAATGTTTTACTATGTGATTTTAATGTATTTAGTGAATGTCACTTTTTGTCATTTTCAAATTTCCCGCCGTTCCGTCCCCCGTATGTCCCGACGCTCACAGGGGACGGAACCCAGAAGACAGATGCCAGCATCCGCTGGAGGACATTGCCGGGGACACTGCAGGAGGGACATCGCGGGAGCGTAGGACAAGGTAAGTGAAGAACAGATCCCGGAGCAGCGACGCATGGTAAGCCTGAGTGTAGCTCGTGGTTACCGTTTGTGGTACTGAAACTTTACCCCGAGCTACACTCGCGAATACCGCCAGGGAGGCTACTCTGCACTAATTCCTCCTAACTTAGCTGCCAGCACCAAAATTAATCTAAAGACTTATTCAAATACATACACAACTATTGCTGTTGTGCTCAATGAAGAAAGAAATAAACCTATGCAAAAATAACTAGATATGTAGTTCGCCAAACAAATTAATGTGGCAAAAAAAAAATAGAAACTTAAAAAACTTTATTACATGCAATCACCATTGTGATATGTCTTTATAAAAAGAAAAATCATTCAAATAAAAAGTCCCACAGTCCATTAATGTTGCGTGAGATCAAAGAACAGTCCAGAAAAATAATTTTATTAAAATCAAGATCAGTCACTCACATAAAATGGTGCACTCAGATCATGCACTAGCTCTGACAAACATGCACCAATGAGTGTCCAATAATACGATCATTGGGTGTCACACTCACTATGGTGACAGGACACAGAATCCTCTGGTGTTTCCTAGATCCGCCCTACACATTGCATCATAGATTACTTCTTCAGGGACATTTATGCAATGCAGTTCTCATTGTGCAGTTTGTCAGAAGTTGTTTGCAGCACTTCTCCAGTGCTGATTTTTTACATACAGCCTAAGTGGGAATGAGGGCTGCCATTTCATACAATGCACATGCATTGGGCTTTATAAGAAAACAAGGCAGATGTGCAAAGATAACTACCATTTGCAGCACAAAAAAACTAATAGCTCAAAAACGTCTTTCACTATCCTTACCTACCCACGATTTATGGAAACAGTTAATATGCTTATTCAGATACAAAAACTTGTATACCAGCATAGAGGATACCTGAATACATTTACAAAATGCAGTAAAAAATGTCTAGAAACCCCAAGCCTTGTGCTTACATCCTTGATTTTACACACACCCCTAACGAAATAGAGGGTACTACTCTCAAGCGGACATTTGTTCTGGATAGCAGCATATGTAGGGTAATAGCTGTTTCACCACAGGCTTGTTGTGAAGGCACCGCAGCATTTGTCTAGCCAGATATAAATAGCTGTCAAACAATAGAAAGCAAATTTAAAACTGCCAAAGGCAAAGGAAGATGATATAAAGAGCTGACACAGAGGCTGGGGATTGTTACATTGCAGGATTATTTCCTTAAAGGGTGTACCTATCTTAGGAGTTTTATGCCAGAAGAGTAGGGTTTGTCTAAAACAACATGAACAGCAGCTGTCAAACAGAAGGCACATAAATTTACCACAGCCAGAAACTTAAAGTGGTTGGAAAGGAGGAAGGAAAGGCCCCCTTTCAATCCAGCGATGTGCACTGAAGTCTTGGCAATCCCGGGACTTCCTCTCCTTATTGGCTGAGACAGCAGCGGGAGCCATTGGCTTCCGCTGCTATCAATCACAGCCAATGAGAAGAGCGGGCGGGACCAAGTCACGGCTCCACGTGTGAATAAACACACGGAGCAGCAGGTGCTCCCATAGCAAGCTGCTTGCTGTGGGGGCACCCTACAGGAGTGAGGGGCCAGGAGTGCATGCAAAACCACTACAAACAGCAGGTAATGATGATGCGTATGTCATTTTCTTTTTTTAAATAACACTTTAATATTTCTATCCACTATTAACTAAAGTCAAAATCCATTTTATTTTCTATCTCCTCTCACATTTGTTTTAATCCTCGTTACATAAATTCTTTTGCTTCTTCTTTTAACAGTTCCTTACTCTTCAGTCAGTGGCTGTCCTTCCTTCTGGACAGCTCAGCACTCATGTACTGACGTATGAGCTTCATACTGCTCAGGAGTACATTAAGTCTAGGCACCACATTTAGTGCACTGTCTCACAGAGGTGGCTTGGGAGCGAGAACACAAAAGAGTGCTTGCTCTGAGGGCACAAAGAGGGAGGGGAAGAGGCAGACAAGGGAACCGTGAAGAGGAGGATCAGGGATGCTCTGTGCAAAACCATTGCACAGAGCAGGTACATTTAACATGCTTGTTATTTATTTTAAAAAAATAAATAAATAATTGTAACCTTTACAATCACTTTAAGGCAGGGTTTGACAAATTTGCCTTGAATCTAGGAGCCAGCTAAAAAAGTTGGGAGCCAGTTCTTTTTTAGCGTAGCATGGGTTGTCAGCGCCCAAGGCAACTTTTCGATGACAAACTTCACGCGATGCGATTTGCCAACGTGACAAGCGCAGCAAAACCGCACCATTTTTTAGGTGCCACGGAAAACAATGGCACCTGAACCTGCGGCTTCTGATCACACCGAATCTGCCAGGATCCCAAAACGCTCAGGTGTGAATGGAGCCACCCTGGTTCACACTTATGCAATTCTCGAGGCGGTTTCAAATTCACAGCTTCGCATGACAGATATATATTTTGTGTTTATTTTGAGGTGGTTCACACAGATGTGATCTACACACATTGTTTTGAGTGGCATTATGAAAAAGGGTCCTGTGCAAGTTTGTAGAGGTGCGTTCCAGACGACCAGGTGATAAGTGTAAAGTGGCATACGTAGATTGCTATTGACAGGAGTTTTTGCATTGAAGTCTATGGGAGGAGACTTTGCATTGAAGTCTATGGGAGGCAGTGTGTGATCCCAGGCACCAGGATGTAATTTCTAGTCGCCATGGCAACCTGGCACCTGAGATTTGTCGAGCCCTACTTTAAGGCGTATCTGCTCATTATAAAACATTAACACCCCTTTCACTTTGGGTGGTACAAAATTTGTATAATCAGCAAATTAGACACTGATATATACACACGCATACAGTATACACATACATACATATACATGCACACACACATGCACCTACCTACCTGCACATACTGCATATCTAAAATGAAGTATCAGGCAATAACCTGGATTGTGTGTGGAAATGTGTGCATTTATCTTGCAGAGGAGGTTTTTTTTAATTTAATCAGCACTTGCTGGGTTATCATTTCAGGCAGCTTCATGTATTAGAAGGTATATGTACACAATACACATTCGAATGTGTTTTAGTTCAATGGATGAACGCTTGCTCTCTATTGAAATACAGCTGTTGGACAGACAAAATGTACAATGAGACATTTATATACTACAGGGATTGCTACACTTGAATATACTCATCCAAATCTACTAGATTCCATAAATATTGTTGACATTAGATACATTACTCAAAGTAATACCTTTCGTTGACTAATTTTCCCATTGGTCAAGTTAATCCGTTTGCATCTATATTCTTAGATTTGGGCATGGAGATATTTAATAAGATATGTATATACAGTATGTAATTAGAATTTGGTTATCTGTTGTTTTGTGGCATATACAGTAGACAGTAAGGTAAACCATTAAACACTGAGTGGGGCTCATTTCATTGATAAAGATGTCTTCATTGTTATTACATAATGTGATTGCATACCTTGGAGCATTGTATAGAGCCTAAATAGATAATACACTGCTCAAAAAAAAATAAATAAATAAAGGAACACTTTGAAAACATATCAGATCTCAATGGGGAAAAATATCATGCTGGATATCTATACTAATATGGACTGGGTATTGTGTTAGGAACATAAGGATGACCCATCGTTTGATGGAAATGAAAATGATCAACCTACAAAAGGACTGAATTCAAAGACACACAGAAGATCAAAGTGAAGAAATGATGCAGCAGGCTAGTCCATTTTGCTGAAATTTCATTGCAGCAACTCAAAATGGTACTCAGTAGTTTGTATGGCCCCCACGTGCTTGTATGCATGCCTGACCTGACAACGTCGGATGGTGTCCTGGGGTATTCCCTCCCAGATCTGGACCAGGGCATCACTGAGCTCCTGGACAGTCTGAGGTGCAACCTGGCAGAATCGGATGAACCGAAACATGATATCCCAGAGGTGTTCTATTGGATTTAGGTCAGGTGAGCGTGGGGGCCATATTCAATGGTATCAATTCCTTCATCCTCCAGGAACTGCCTGCATACTGTTGCCACATGAGGCCGGGCATTGTCATGCACCAGAAGGAAGCCAGGACCCACTGCAGCAGCGTAGGGTCTGGCAATGGGTCCAAGGATTCATCCCAATACCTAATGGCTGTCAGGGTAACATTGTCTAGCCTGTAGAGGTCTGTGTGTCCCTCCATGGATATGCCTCCCCAGACCATCACTGACCCACCACCAAAACGCTCATGCTGAACAATTTTACAGGCAGCATAACATTCTCCATGGCTTCTCCAGAGCCTTTAATGCTTGTCATATGTGCTCAGGTTGAACCTGCTCTCATCTGTGAAAAGCACAGGGTGCCAGTGGCGGACCTGAAAATTCTGGTGTTTAATGGCAATCAAGCTCTATGGTGCCGGGCAGTGAGCACAGGGCACACCAGAGGATGTCGAGCTCTAAGGCCACCCTCACATCTTCAATGTTTCCCTCTCTACTGTACCTTCCCTTCCCCTCTAAAGCACGCGCACATCACTTCCATACTTAAAAAACCCTCCCTGGACCCCACCGACCTGAACAACTTAAAACCCATCTCCATACTGCCATTTACCTCTAAACTCCTAGAACGCTTAGTCTATAATCGCCTGAGCTCCCACCTCACCGACAACAACCTTCTCGACCCTTTACAGTCTGGCTTCTGCCCCCTACACTCCACTGAAACTGCCCTACTCAAACTCACCAACGACCTACTAACCGCCAAAACCAATGGTCACTATATAGTACTCCTACTTCTCAACCTCTCTGCAGCTTTTGACACGGTTGACCACCCCCTCCTCCTCAAAAAACTACACTCTCTTGGCCTCAGAGACTCTGCTCTCTCCTGGCTCTCCTCCTATCTATCACAGCGCTCCTTCAGTGTTACTTATAACGCTGCCACCTCCTCTTCACTCCCTCTCTCTGTTGGGGTCCCTCAAGGCTCTGTTCTCGGACCCCTTCTCTTCTCCATCTACACCTCCTCTCTTGGCCAACTGATAAACTTCCATGGCTTCAATTACCATCTCTATGCTGACGACACACAAATCTATCTCTCAACCCCTCACCTCACCCCTTCAGTCTCCACTTGTATCACGAGCCTACTAATTGACATATCGGATTGGATGTCACTCCACTTCCTCAAACTTAATCTCTCCAAAACTGAGCTCCTAGTATTACCCCCAGCCCGTGCCGCCCCCCCGGCTTCTCCATCAAGATCAACAACACTATCATCAGTCCCACCCCTCAAGCCAGGGTACTAGGTGTCATCCTAGATTCCAATCTGTCCTTTCAGCCCCAGGTCCAATCGCTGACAAGCTCGTGTAGACTTCACCTCCGCAACATCTCCAAGATACGCCTGTTCCTAACCTCGGAAACCACTAAGCAACTCATTCACTCCCTTATTATATCACGACTCGACTACTCTAACTCCCTCCTTATTGGCCTACCTCATTGCAGGCTATCCCCACTTCAGTCTGTCATGAATGCTGCTGCCAGACTCATCCACCTTACTAACCGTTCTGTATCTGCCACCCCTCTCTGCCAATCCCTCCACTGGCTTTCAATTGCACAATGGATAAAATTCAAAACACTAACACTGACGTACAAAGCCGTTCATAACACTGCCCCAAAAACTACATCACCAATTTTGTTTCCAAATATCACCCTAACCGTACTCTCCGCTCCTTACAAGACCTCCTACTCTCTAGCTCCCTTGTGTCCTCTTCCAATGCTCGTCTCCAGGACTTTCCCCATCCTCTGGAACTCCCTACTCCAATCAATCAGACTATCGGCTACTCTGCTCACTTTTAGGCGCACTCTGAAAACCTCTCTCTTCAGGGAAGCCTACCCCGCCCTCAGCTAATACTGGAATCCTCTACTCTCCCAACCACTCTATCCCCCACAGTTATTACCTTTTGTACCACTATCCCCTCCCTACTATATTGTAAGCTCCAAGGAGCAGGGCTCTTGAATCCCTCTTGTATTCAACTGTATTGTTACTGTACTGTCTCCCACCATATTGTAAAGTGCTGAGAAAACTGTTGGCGCAATATAAATCCTGTATAATAATAAAGTCTGTTTCTGATTGATTGGTCAGAGACATTCACACCAGTGGCCTGCTGGAGGTCATTTTGTAGGGCTCTGGCAGTGCTCATCCTGTTCCTCCTTGCACAAAGGAGCACATACCGGTCCTGCTGATAGGCTAAGGGCCTTCTATGGCCCTGTCCAGCTCTCCTAGAGTAATTCCCTTTTTCCTGGAATCTTGTCCATGCTTATGAGCCTGTGCTGGGAGATTAAGCAAACCTTCTGGCAATGACACGTATTGATGTGCCATCCTGGAGGTGTTGGGCTGCCTGTGCAACCTCTGTAGGGTCCAGGTATCACCTCATGCTACCAGTAGTGACACTGACCCTAGCTAAATGCAAAACTAGTGAAAAACAGTCAGAAAAGAGGAGTAGGGAAAAAAATGTCAGTGACCTCCACCTGTAAAATTATTCCTGTTTTGGGGGTCATCTTATTGTTGCCCAACTAGTGCACCTGTTAAAAAAACCTCACATTGCAAACTCACCTTGAGGACTTTGCGAGTAGGGCCCACAGATCTAACCTCCGCATCCCCAGGCTGCCTGAAATCATTGTTGATCTTCAATCAACAGTCACAGGACTGTTCCAAGAGCTGGTGCCCTCCATGTCTATTGACCGTCTGAAAATGGACAGAGGCCATAGAGCTTTAGCCCCCCGTAGACCTGAGGGCCCACCCCACAATATAATTGCCAAGCACTGCTTTTTCCACACCAAGGAACAACTGAAGATGGCAGCCAGGAACAAGAGCTCTCTGGTCTTTCAAAATCACAATTATTAAATATTACAGGAGCTTTCTCCACTCACCATCACTAAGAGACATGCCCTGAAACCTGATCTACAGATCCTACAGCAACAACATATAACCTACAAATGGGTTTCCCCTTCTCTGTCAGCTTAAAAGACCAAGGATCTCACCACACCTGTAGGTCCTCAGATGATCTCCAGTCTTACGAGACCTTCAACTGCTCTCCACTGAACCTGCTCCAGAAGGTTCCCCCCGACATTCTGCATCCTGCTCTCCAAGGAAGTTACATGAATCTCCTAACTCCAAAGGCTGCTCCAACACCCTAAAAAGGGACCATTATAACTCCCCTGCTCCAGCTCATGAAGATACCGTAGACGGACTCTCCACAACCTCAAAATTTTCTTCATTTTTACCAGCGCTTATGAAGCACCACTGACTGAACTGGGGCTTCAACCTCACCTGCTTTCCAGGCCAAATCCCTTTTGCTTTTGACTTTATAGATCCTAACACCACATTATGAACATCTTTTCCAGCGTTTCCCCCTCTCCCTGGAAATTTGGTTTATTTACCAAACCCCCCACCCCATGTGTTACATATAGCCACCTTCCTACCCCTTTCCCCTCCCCCCACCTCCCCATATCCCACTCAAAATAATCCATGTATTCATAATACATATCCTAGAGCCCTTATGAGTCTCAGGAACTCCTATCAAATTATTACACCCTCCCTTCCTCCTCCGATTACACCAGAGGAAGGATTATGAGCCTAATCCTTGAATCGTATCCCTTCCCTCTCCCCCGATTATTATTACCTAAGCTCCTGATGCTCATAAGGTCCTTACACCACACATATTGGGTTTAAGTTCAGTTCTATGTTTTTCTATTTAATGTACCCAAGTTTTTGGTTTTCTTCCTGTTGATAAGTTACTATTAGTTACTAATATAATTCTTTGCTTTACGAACATTACACCTCTCAATGGCGAGCTCACCAATGCTGTAGCCCGAGCTTCATACTGATAGGTCTATATACACTGCTCAAAAAAATTAAAAGATACACTTCTTAATCAGAGTATAGCATCACGTCAATTAAACTCCTGGGATATTGATCTGGTCATTTAAGTAGCAGAGGGGGTTATTAATTTCATTAACACCAAAGCAGCTGAAACTGATGAACAGGTGCACTAGATGGGCAAAGACCTCGCAAAGTCCTCAAGGTGAGTTTGCAATGTGAGGTTTTTTTAACAGGTGCACTAGTTGGGCAACAATAAGATGACCCCCAAAACAGGAATAATTTTACAGGTGGAGGTCACTGACATTTTTTTCCCTACTCCTCTTTTCTGACTGTTTTTCACTAGTTTTGCATTTAGCTAGGGTCAGTGTCACTACTGGTAGCATGAGGCGATACCTGGACCCTACAGAGGTTGCACAGGCAGTCCAAATCCTCCAGGATGGCACATCAATATGTGTCATTGCCAGAAGGTTTGCTGCATCTCCCAGCAGTCTCAAGAGCATGGAGGAGATTCCAGGAGACAGGCAGTTACTCTAAGCAGAGCTGGACAGGGCCGTAGGTGGTCTTTAACCCATCAGCAGGAACAGTATTTTTTCCTTTGTGCAAGGAAGAACAGGATGAGCAATGCCAGAGCCCTACAAAATGACCTCCAGCAGGCCACTGGTGTGAATGTCTCTGACTAAACAATCAAAAAAAGACCTCACAAGGGTGGCCTGAGAACCCAACGTGCTCTAGTGGGCCCTGTGCTCACTGCCCGGCACCATAGAACTCGATTGGCATTTGCCACTGAACACCAGAATTGGCAGGTCCGCCACTGGCTCCCTGTGCTTTTCACAGATGAGAGCAGGTCCACTCTGAGCACATGTGACAGACGTGAAAGGGCCTGGAAAAGCCATGGAGAACATTATCTTGCATGTAACATCGTTCAGCATGACCACTTTGGTGGTGGGTCAGTGATGGTCTGGGGAGTCATATCCATGGAGAGACCCACAGACCTCTGCAGGCTAGACAATGGTACTCTGACTGCCATTAGGTACCGGGATGAAATCCTTGGACCCATTGTCAGACCTTACGCTGCTGCAGTGGGTCCTGGGTTCCTCCTGGTGCATGACAATGCCCATACTCATGTGGCGAGAGTACGCAGGCAGTTCCTGGAGGATGAAGGAATTGATACCATTAAATGGCCCCCACGCCCACCTGACCTAAATCCAATAGAACACCTCTGGGATATGTTTCGGTCCATGCGACACCGCCAGGATGCACCTCAGACTGTCCAAGAGCTCAATGATAGTGTGGTCCAGATCTGGGAGGAAATACCCCAGGACACCATCCATCGTCTCATTAGGAGCATCCCTCAACATCGTCAGGCATGCATACAAGCATGTGGGGGCCATACAAACTACTGAGTACCATTTTGAGTTGCTGCAATGAAATTCAGCAAAATGGACTAGCCTGCTGCATAATTTTTTCACTTTGATTTTCAGGGTGTCTTTGATTTCAGTTCTCTGTAGGGTGATCATTTTAATTTCCACCAAACAATGGGGCATCCTTACGTTCCTAACACATTACTCAGTTCATATCAGTATAGATATCCAGCATGAGATTTTTCCAATTGATATCTGATGTGTTTTCAAAGCGTTCCTTTAATTTTTTTGAGCAGTGTATATAGCTGGGTTCTCTATGTTTCCTAGAAAAACCTGCTCTTGTTCCTGGTTGGGCAATAACTAACAACATGGCCTAAGGGGACGTCGTCTGTACTAGCTTGATTTTGAAACCCTTGTTACATCCAACAGATATAGGCTGGAGATTATCTCCCTCTACTTCGCCTTTCATAGAGGGCCTTGGCCCTCCACGCACCCGCTTCTATACTCTCCTATAGCCTATATCTAGCTGGGCCTCTTTCATTTAAATTTTTTATTTTCTGCACACTTACTGGCACCCACTAGCATTTTTTTTTGTTAGCCACGGTGAACTCTGAGGCAAGTCACTGCTCCCCCCACTATGTCCATGACTGCCTCACTGTGGTTACTCTTTGGACTGCCTCATGTCCCGAGTTGGGAAGTCTCTAGTCCCATTCACTCACTTCACTGCTCGTCATGTTCCTCCTGTTGACTTCAGCCTTTTTCTCTTTCTACTCCTCCTTTCCTTCACCTCCCCCTTTCATTTCAAACCCCTTCCTCCAAGGTGTTTCTCTGGTATTAAAAAAAAAAAAAGTGCATCGCTCTTTAGACATACAAATTACAGTTTATGCCCATGGCTTCCTTTAATATTTTAACTCTCTGGACTTTTGCTTCCCATAAGAAGCGTTTCTAAAAAAAAAAAAAGTTTCCCAAGAAACTCATTTTACCACCCACTCCTCCCCCAAATTCTTTGGGCATTCTTACCCCCCAGATATTTGCAGCCTCTGCTAAATCCAGAGGGGTCCTAATAGCATTCCATCGCAACAAAACACAGTGATCTCACTATCAAGAAGCGTACATGGGAGGATTGAGTAGAAGCTTTCAGGGTCCTTGATCTCAGCCAGGATTAGTGGCAGAATTTTGTATGCAATATATAATGAAACAGACTGCCATTTGCTGAAGCTGCGCTCCAAGGCCAGGTTAAAACCTGTGGGGGTGACTGCCAGTGTGAGACCACACCAGTCCCTGCAGCTGCAACGACCTGCATAGAAAACAAAGTACGATGTGTGCTGGTGCCATTAATTCAAAAGTTACCCGCATACACTGGAAATCGCAGCAGCCACTTCCCACAGCGGGAACCACACAGTACTTGCCGCTTCTGTGCAGGCTGCAATTTCAGAAATGACCCAGGGACTTTTTCCCTGCATTTTCAAGAGCACAGTAGCCCATCCAAATGAATGGGCAGCCATGCCTGTGCAAAATGGATCTTGCAGAGCTGCAAAAGTGTGAACCAGGCCTAAAGTTTGTGAACCATTTTTTAATATTGCTGCTTGATATCACTTAAAATCTGATCTGATTTTCAAGTCCTAAAACTAGATACTGAGAACTCAAAGTCAAATTATTATTTGTCATTAATGCCATCAGGTTAAGAAAATGTTTTATAGAAAAGTTATTCTGATAAAAATTTGTCTTCCTTGGTCTTCTGCTTCCCCCTCATCAACATGCTAATGAAATCTTTAGATAGGACCTTTCCCTCTTTCTTCGCATATCTTACTTTAAACCCAGCGACATCATCACTCTGCTTCCCTATGCAATGCAGACAGATCATAGGTGGTGTGTACTGTACACAGCTTCCTGAAAAATGACCCTGCTTTAACCACTCTCTCAAAAGCCCTAAACCCAAATACAACTCTAGTTCTTGGTAGGAGCTGAGAAAATGTATTGATGGGTGGATGGATGTCAGATGAAAGAGCGCGATCCTATGCAGGTTGCATTTGCACACAGACAACCCAAGGTAATACCTACACATGTGATGCTGGCCCTCCATGATTGAAAAGACTGGAATTTAAAGAATGAATGGAGTAGGCCATAGAGAGTAAGGCTGAGGGAAGGAAGCCGGGAAATTTGCAGCCAAGAAATGAGGCAGCTTTCTAATGCACACTGTGAGAAGCTGACTGTACTGTGTGTAACGAAATCAGCAATTTCAGTACAGAAGAGAAGCCTATACAAATGTGGAAGACTGAAGGCAAGACTGAAGTTTAGCTTTAAAGGCTAAATTAATCGGTTATAAATATAAATAAATGCACATCTATTTGCAGGTTAAGAAAAAAAAAAAAGTGCATTATATAATTTTACACTGCAGCCTTTAAAGCATTACACCTGCGATCAGCAGATCACCAATGCAATGCTGGGCTCCTGCAGACTGTCAGTAAGCTGTCTGCCTGTACCTCCCACACAGGCAGGCAGTTACTGAATAGCAGGAAGAATCAATGAGCTACAAGAGTGCTCACCAGCATCCCGGTAGTTCATTGAGAACTACAAGCCATCAGCCACGGCAGCCAACAGTCCTTGTAGTTCATTCATTCACAGAACTCTGAATGAATCCCATTAGGGAGCCCAGCATGATCACTCTGATTTTTAAAGTCAGACAGCGTGTGAGAGGAGGTAGGAACTCCCGCCAGCTGTCACAGGGAGGGTGGGGAAGGGTGTACCATGTACTGCATCTAAACATTCCTAGTAAGTATCTGGATATTTCACAGGATAGGGGCTGTGTAGGATATAGTGGATCATCTGCTACACAGGTTGCAACAGTTAACTATTCGAAGGCCATGTGATTTTGTGGACTGTGCTCTCCATAATAAATCATATTATGGGCACATATATAGTATATCTGGACAATAGGTGCTTAAAGTGGTTGCAAACCTCTGAAAAGAAAACTGAGGTAAGCATACCCTCATGTACTGTGTACATTTCACAATTCATAGCACTTAATGTGGATCTGGTCTGCTCTCTCCTTCCTTTGCTATCTGCATGAGTCACTTGTGACTTTCCCCAGACACCAGGCAGGTGATTGACAACATCAGACATGCACATTTCCCAGTAACAGTAAGGATGTGTAGGGGGGGGGGGGGGGGGGGTGTCCTTTCCTCTCCACTCTGGCATCAGATTACACTCAGCTCTGTGCTGTGCATTGTGCAGCATGAGATCCCAGCCCCCTGATAGCTTAGAAATACCACCTAATCTCTGTACTATGGTAAACTCCAGAGGAGAGAAGGCTGCAGATAAACAATTTATGTAGGAGGATTTAAATCAGTGTGTATCATCTGAAGATAGTCACTTCAGTAGACTTATGGAAGGGTTTATTATTGCTCTAAAAAGGTCCTTTCCATGTTTCTAGGTTTGGATAAATAAGCAATGTATGTAAACTTCCTATTGGATAAAGCATGGTTACCATGAAATTTACAAAATGTTTAATTCATTGAAACATTTTGTACTTGGCCTCGTAATCTAGCATCACAAAAATTCGATGTGTAACCTCTTTCCACCGAGGATACGCATATATGTGGTCCCACTGGACTAGGCTTTTTTCTGTGGGGCCACATATATGCGTATCAGCATACTCCCAGCACAGAGATGGGGTCTCACTGGGAGCCCTTGTTCCCACATTGACTCCCGGTTCTAGGTCATCTGATTGACTATAACAGTGATCAGTCACTGTGAAGCCTGCCCCCATGTTTTCTCTCACTCCCTGAGTGGAGGCGAGAATTACATTCATTTATATATAATCTCTCGGAGAAAAAAAAAAAAAAAAAAAAAAAAAAAAAAAAAAAAAAAAAGAAGGAGAAATCTATCTACAATCAGGAACACGAAAATTTATTTTGGGTTGTTCTTTGGTAGTAGGTCATCATAGTAGCAAGAAATTTTTTTTCCCTAATTCTGGCCCAATTTTCCTTTGGTTGTATATATCTTTTTGATTACTTTTTCTTCTTTATTTTATTATCATTTACCACCAAATGAATGCCCAATTTGTCCTGAATAAAACAAAAAAGGTATAATCCACCTGGATGCACAAAGTAGTTTTGATGATATGTATGGTATTACCAACACATGTCAAAGTTGCAAAATTGTGCTTGGGCATTAATATTTGTTTTAACTTTAGGCAGAAAAGGGTTAAAGAAAGATTTAGAGAGGAAAAAAAAGGAAATGTAGCAGAGATTCTATTTTTCAGAATTGTCTTCTAACTAGAGCAAAAACGCACAGCCAGGGGAAATATTTGGGGCATAAAGATTTAAAAAGCTACACAGCATGTGAGACTGCAAATTCAGCCAAAATTTGCTGTCAAATCTATTATCATTGATGGACCTACTGTTTAAAGAGGAAAACTGATTCTTCCAAGAATCAGAGAAACAAGAGCAGAAGCCATGAATCACTTTAAAAAAAAAAAAAAAGGTACAAGCCCAGTGAAGAATGCAATGAAGACTAGTCAAAAAGGTCATCCACATCCTCAACATGAATCCTCTCCAGAGTCAAATAAAAAAAAAATTAAACGTCAAAAAAAAAAAAAATTTAAAATACACTTGCAAATCCAAACAGGAGTGGGGTGCTACTACCTATCAGATGTATTAGGATTAAAGCACACAAGCTCACTGTGCTCAACCAGCAGTCTCCATCTGCTTATGTATACAAGTCCAATTCAAAAAATGTGGGCAGCAGGTGAATACAAAAAAAAAAATCATCTATTGCATAAAAGGAGTAAAAATATTCTATGGCAAACTAACTCAAACCTGTTTCAGTCTAAAAACAGAACTTATTCATAGCTATGAATAAGGTCTGTTTTAGATTGAAATGCGTTAGCGTTCGTTTGCCATGGAATATTTTTACTGCTGTATGCAATAAAGAAGATTTTTGTATTCATCTGTTGCCGACAAGTTTGCTTAATATGTGAACAAAATTGTAATAAATGACTCCATGAAAACCTAATGCTTTACCTAAAGTGAGCTACTGCACAGTCAGTCAAGAAGAGCTCCATACAACTGCTGAAAATGCAATAAAGCCTTGTGTTGATGTACATGAAATCGGCTGGCTGGAAAAGGAAGCGGGGGAAAAAAAATATAAAAAAAATGTATACAGGCGCATTACTTATTAATGACAATTTAAAAAGAAACATTCTCTGCAGTTAGGATTTTGAATTCTCATTTTCAGACTAAAAAACACTGCTTTTATCTTAGCTACTTAACGACATGTCTGTGGTTTAGCAGTCCTGTTTGTTTTCTTGCAATACTAATGTAATAGAGATGGGATGTGCAAACATTTGTCTGTGATGATTTGAAAAAATTACAAGAGAATATATGCCTGAAAAAAAATAGGACTGGTTTTATCCACTTATAATAAAAAGGGGAATATAATGGCGCCTAAGGAAAGGGTATCAATGAAATATAACCTAATCTACCAGCTGCAAACTCCACCCTAATTGATATAGTGTGTGCCAAAAAACAAAAAATTTGCGCTAGTAAATAAAACAAAAACACGCCAAATAAATGTGATACTAACCAAAAATAAATACAAAAAAAAAAAAAGAAATACAAAAAATATAAATAAATGAATGTCCCAAAAAAATGTCCAAAATGAATATCTTTGAAGTCCAAAAAAATGTGAAGGAAATTAACAGTCCACCACCAAATTGAACTAAATAAACTCACCAGAGCTGAGAGATAAATCAGCATGAAACATCAATTTCCCTGGGGGCAATACTCTGCAGGATAAGCCACTTCCAGAGGGTGATATTTAGCAGAAGACAACTCCAAATACCCAAAATGAAGGAAGCAATGATCTGTATTGAAAAGTACCACTAAGGAAATCCACTTCTCCCAGACTCCACCTTATTCATATCCAAAGGGTATTAGGCCAGGCACTCGGAAAAGAACAACAACAACTTCATAGTGCAGTACCTTAAAACTTCATTTATTATGTACTCATTGCACTTAACGCAAAAGGTGTCCCAGCCGACACCAGCGGTATCAGCATGTAAAGTAACACAGTAGACGAACGCAGCCACTCGGCACATGTGCAGTAGATCGCTGGGAAACGTAATGACGTCACATCAATCAGACCCCGCCCTACGCGTTTCGTCATCGACATCCTCACGGAGCGGATAGATGTGAGACGTCACAACCTCATTAAGTATTCACTGCATAGGGGACGGCCAGCTGTCAGCAATACAAAATCAAGCGGCAAGCAAGACTCGCTGCTGACAGATCGCTGTAATACACCACCGCAATTGTAAACAGGATTCCTTCTCATAGACATCAAGAGGCCAGGAGGACAATAATAACAAATTAACAAATAAATATATACTAAAAAAACAAAAAAAAAAACAAAAACTATGACATTAAAGGGTCGGTCCAAGAGGTAAAGGAAAACGCCACCCTATTAGAAATATAAATATATATCTCTCAATCACCTCAATAATACAATTTAAAGGGCCAGTCCAAATCTAAAGGAGGGCTCTAACCTCTCAAAAAAATATTATATAAAAAAAATATATAAATTAGCATAAAAAATGTATATAATTATTCTCATAGCCACTGGATGTCTAAGCAATCAAAGTCATTACCACAAAATAACACAAATTCAAAAAATTTGTGAGAAAACAATTCAAGTCAATATTTAACCCAAGTTCAATTTGGTGGTGGACTGTTAGAATTTCCTCAACATTTTTTTGGAATATTCATTTTGAACATTTTTTTGGGACATTTATTCATTTATTTATATTTTTTGTATTATTTCTTGTTTTTTTTGTTGTATTTATTTTTGGTTAGTTTCACATTTATTTTGTATTTACTAGCGCAAATTATTTTTTGTTTTTATCCACTTATGATCAAATTTGGAAACAGAGCACCAACATCTATGCCAATGATGGCAAGGCAATGCAGGGTCTAATTTTTGCAGTCATCACAAGAAGGAAGTTTGTTGTCCATGGCTGCAAGACTAAAGTTGGCCATACATGCACCGATTGCTGAGATTGAACAGATTCCTCCATTTACCCTTAACATGGACAAAATGTCTTCTGCCAGCTATTGTAATCTGACAGCCAGCACCTGCAGCTGTCAGAACATCCCAACAGTGACCATCTTGTTGGATGCGGTCCCTGTTCAGTCTCCAAACTTTTCCACCCAACAAGTTGATTTGACTTTTGTCAACCTGGGCGCTGCCAACAGGGTCAATCTTTAGCAAAAATGAAGTATAGCAGCCCTAAGGCTTGGTTCACATATGTGTGGGTGGTGCTGCTGCGGATCCACACAAAAATCCATGCAGCCACACCACCTGCACAGAAGAATGCGGACCCACAGGCAGATGCCATTAATTCTAATGGCACGCCACCCGCACTGGAAATCACAACTGCACTGGGAACCTAGGTTCCCCTGCCGTCTGCGGTTTCCAAATAAGTGCAGGGAATTCTTCCGTGTGTCACAGGGCATGGGAGTCCATTCAAATGAATGGGCTCTTGTGCCCACGCAAAATACAGCCCACACGGCCACATATGTGAACCAGGGCTAAAAGACAGATTTTATTCAAATGGTGCAAATTGTCAAGTATGTGAAACCTAGTGCCTTGAATACAAGACATTTAATTCTGCTTTGGAGCAAGATGAGCAAAAACTAGGATTTCTCACTGTTCTAAACAGAGGGTTATTTCGCCAAGTCGCTGAATAGTGCTGGTGGATGCGTTTGTAATTGAGAGGACATTGCAGGAAACCTACAATAGTATTCACATTAACTTTTGAGAAGTTAGAAAGATTCTCCCCCCCCCCCCCCCCCCCCCCAAGTAAAAGCAGCTAAATGGATGGAGTTCTAGTCTATAGGTCCAACCTAAATAATAAGGCCTCTTTCACACTGCAGCTTGAAAAAGCTCAGTACAGAGGGTTTTTTTTTTTTTTTTTTTTTTTTTTTTTTAACTGATCCAAAATGCAGCCCATTGTTTACAATGTGCCTGTACACAGGAGCGTAAACAAGCACTGTGTATTCTTGAGAGAACAAAAAAAAAACAAAAAAACAACAACACACACATATGCGCACAAATGTTAATGGATTTTGCCTAGGATATGTATTGTGCACGCAAATACACGAAACGCAAATGCCCGAAATTATGTCCAGAAATGCTGATGCTCAAACATAAGTACCATGTGCAAGAGGCCTAAAAGTTAACAATTATCCTGAATTGTAAAGAAAATTGTTAGATAACGCAAAGAGAAACCACATTACAAATACTTTGGTTTTACAGTGTGTTTTTATTTGTTATTTATTTTTAAACATGTACAAGAATGCTAGTATGATGCTAATAAAAATGGGTCACATTGCAGCAAGCAGAAAAAAAAAAAAAAAAAAAAAAAACAAACAAAAAAAAAAAAAGCATGATACTAGGAGGTCATGTATTATACAGAACATACAAAATATAAGGACAAAATACATATTGCCATTTTCAAGGTTACTGTATATTTAAAAACTGTAAAATGTTACTGATTGTAACAAATGCCTGATTGTAACGAGAAAAATGCATGACTGTCTTAATGCAAATAACAAAACTTATTTTGTAAAACATTACAGATACTGTAAAAAGTAATAGCACCTTGGGGTATCTTAGAAACGGTAAAAAAAAAAAAATAAAAAAAAAAATATATATATACATTGAGAAACTAGAATTCTATTTGTGAAACTCATGTACCACACAGGACAAAGCTAATGAACTCCTACCTCGTTTCATATCCCAAGTGGGCATATTCCATGGTCCCTTTCGGCTATCCTCTTTTTCCTCCATGTAGTAATCATACTCTTGATTCTGCGGTTCCGCCTCCTGATAACTTTGTCTGTGATCATAGCTGCCTTGTGATGGCATATTTTCATAAGCACTACTTTCCTATTTAAAAAGAAAAAAAAAAAAAAAAAAAGTGTCAAAATTTGGTTACTTATTCAACATTTCCATATTTGAGAAAACAAAACACATGGGTACTGAAAGCAAGATCTACCTAAACAACAAGCAGCACAGTTTAGGGCTCATTCACACTACAGCAGGGAGCTGTGTTTTTCTGCCCAAGGGCACACAGAAAAGAATGATTTTCTATGTGCCCTGTTCACACTTCCCCACAGGTGTCACCTGTGGTGCGGAAAACAGTGCTGCAGTTTTCCACACCACTGTGCAGGTGAACTGTGCCAAAATGCACAGAAAACACCCACATCAGGGGAAATCTGACAGTCGGGTGGTCAGTGCGGCGGAGGGCCAATTACAAGTACTGATCTCCCTGTATGGCTCCTCCTATCCCTCCCGCAGCTTTCATGGTGAGCCATACAGGGAGATCGGTTTTCGCGATACCGCATCGATTACCCCTGTCTCCCCCTCCCGAAGTACTGCTGGCTTCCTTCTGTTAGGGGGAAGAGGCTGTTAAATGGGTCATTACCGATCACGGACTCTGTTCATTCATAACCGAAGCATAGTAAATGCTGTCTCCTGTTCATTCATCCACAGTGTAGCTGAGACTACAGAGAAAGGGATTGGAGAATGTTTCCTCAGTCCCTTTCTCTGTCTCAGAAGTGAGACTTCAGGGGTCTGTTTAGACCCCTGATATTTTATCAAAGCCCCCCAAACAGGGCTGTTAATCTCTTCCCGTCTGCCCATTCTACATAGACGGCAAACTGGAAGCAGCGCAGATGCGAGCTAACGTTCCTGTACATCAGCCCGCATCGATGGCTCCTGAGCAGCTCACAGAGCGCGCACCCACAGAGCCGCTGTGTTCGGGCGAACACGTGGCGTTTGACAATGTGAATGCTGTGACCAAACACAGCACTCACATAGTAAACACTAGAAAATGAAAGTAAAACTGTTTCTCTCTGCTCTCAATGTAAGAGCAGAGAAGTGATCCTGCAGTGTGTGAGAGTGTACAGCAGACTGTCAAGCTGCTTGTACACTCACACACTGAAGTACCAGCCACCCCCGTGTCCCTGATCACTGCCCCACGATAATAATAAAATAGGGATGACCTGTCACCTGTCCCAGTGCTCACAAACCCCCCCTCCCCATACCAGAGCCCTGATCGCCACCATACCATCACCCTGATCACCACCATACCCCATACCAGCATCCCAATCACTGCCATACCAGCGTCCAACATTTTAGGATCTCAAATGATCAATTTTCAAAAATATATATCCCATAGTTTATAGACTCTAAAGCTTTTACACAAACTAAATATAAATGGTTTTGGGTTATGTTTACCCCCAAAATGCAGCAAAATACATTTTATGAAGAAAAATCTTTTTGCAAAATTGTCTAACAAAAAGCAAAAAAAAAAAAAAAAATTTTTTTTTCTCATATATATATATAACAAAAGCTCGGTCTCAAAAAAAAGGATAAAAATTTCATATGGGTACAGTGTTACATGACTGAGTAATTGTCTCTCAAAAATGTGATAGTGCTGAAAGCTGAAAATTGGCCTGGATTGGACCACTGACATCATCCACTGCCCCCGCCCCCCCCAAAACATTGTTAAAAAAAAATTCCTTCTTGATCCCCCAAGAGGCTGTCGGATATTCCCTGGATCAACTTTACCTATAAAAAGCAACCAGTTATATTCTGTGTATACAAGAAAGAATCCAGGCCTTTTTTAAAGCAATCCATTGAGCTGGCCAGAACCAACTCTTGAAGGAGTCTACTCCATATTTTCACAGCTCTTACTGTGAAGAAACCTTTCAATGTTTGAGGATTACATTTCCTTTCCTCCAGATGTAAAGAGTGTTCCCTTGTCCTCTGATGACCTCAGGGTGAATAACTCTGCACCGAGTTTACTGTATGAACCACTGATGTATTTATACATGTTGATCATATCCCTCTTTAATCTCCTCTTCTCAAGAGAGAATAAATTCAGTTCCTCTATTCTTTCCTCATAGCTGATCTCCTCCATGCCTCTTATCAGTTTAGTTGCCCTTCTCTGTACTTTCTCCAGTTCCCCAATGTTCTTTTTGTGAATTGGTGACCAATATTGAACTGCATATTCCAGATGAGGTATTACTAATGATTTGTACAGGGGTAATATGATATCTCTCTCTCTGGAGTCTATACCTCCTTTAATACAAGAGGATTTTGCTCGCTTTAGAAACCACAGCTTCGCATTGCATGCCATTCTTAAGTTTGTGATCTACCAGAACTCCCAGATCCTTCTCCACCATTGATTCCCCCAGTTGTACCCCCCCTAGTATGTATGATGCATGCATATTAACCCTCAAGTGCATAACCTTATATTTATTAACATTAAACCTCATTTGCCACATAGTTGCCCAATTAAACAGTGCATTGAGGTCGGCTTGTAAGTTGGAGACATCCTGTAAGGACATTATTGCACTGCACAGCTTGGTGTTATCTGCAAAGAATGAAATGGGATTTTTAATCCCAGACCCTATATCGTTTATAAATATATTAAAAAGTAAGGGTCCCAGCACTGAACCTTGGGGTACACCACTGACAACCCCAGACCATTCAGAGTATGAATCATTAACCACTACTCTCTGAATACGATCTTTTAGCCAGTTTTCTATCCATTCTCATACAGATTTTTCCAAACCCGTAGACTTTACCTTACATATTAGCTGTGTGTGGGGGGAACACGCGCTTTTGCAAAATCCAAGTATACCACGTCCACAGCCACCCCTCTGTCTAAGGTTTTGCTCACCTCCTCATAAAAAGAAATCAAAATTTGTTTGACAACTTCTGTTGCTTAAAATATTTTTTTCCCAGCAAGAACTCATCTATGTGGTCTTTTATTAAACTCTCCAGTATCTTCCCAGCTATAGAAGTTAAACTAACAGGTCTATAATTACTTGGTAAAGATTTTGACCCCTTTTTAAATATTGGCACCACATTGGCCTTACGCCAATCCAGTGATACTTTGCCAGTCATTAAAGAGTCCCTAAAAATTAGAAACAATGGCTTTGAAATGACAGAGCTCAATTCTGTAAGGACCCGTGGGTGTATGCCATCCAGTCCAGATGCTTTATTCACATTTATTCTGTCTAAATATTTTTGGATCATATCAACTGTGAGCCAATGTGGATCTGTAGCTGTGCCAATACCATGCTCATTATGGACAAGAGCTCCCCCATGCTCCTTTGGGGGCAAAGAAAGGCAAATTTATTAAATACCTTTTTCAGCTCTGTGTTTACAGTCACCCACTCTAGATTATTTTGTAAAGGGCCTACATGTTCACACCTGACCTTATGGTCACTGCTACCCAGATGTTCTTTTATATGGACATTCGTAATAAGCTCTGCATGATTTTAGATTACCAGGTCCAGTAGAGAATCATTCCTAGTTGGGACCTCTATGAACTGTACCATAAAATTGTCCTGTAGTAGGTTTAAAAATGTTTGCCCTTTAACTGTTCCTGCAGTACCATTACTCCAGTCAATTAAATCCCCCATTATCATCACTGTCTCAGTCTTTGCAGCCCTTACAATCTGTGGAAGAAGCAGAGTCTCCACCTCCTCATTAACACTGGGAGGCCAATAACAAACTCCAATGATTACCTTTCGTAGTACACACCCCCATCTGCAATTCTACCCATAATGCTTCAGCCTCATTACACTCTCCATCAATTATATCCTCTTTCACACTCGCTCTGAGATCATGTCTCATATACAGACACCACCACCTTTCCTTTTTACCCTGTCTCCCCAAAAGAGTACCTAGCCAAGAATATGAATGGGCCAGTCATGTGAAGAATGAAGCCAAGATTCAGCAATACCAATTAAATCATAGTTCTGTTCATGCACCAAAGCTTCCAACTCACCTATTTTGCTTGGCAGACTTCTGGCATTGGTGAACAAACATATTTTGCATATTTTTTATTTTCATACAAAATGGTACCAATTCCACTGATTGTTTGTAACATGGGAACAATCTTATCTGCTATAGCCCTCCCCCAATCTTTTCCCATTCCACCCACCAATAAGTACTGACCCCGTCTGATCTTTCTACCCAGTTATAATCTAATTCTCCCTCCCCCCTCGATCCTAGTTTAAATACTCCTCCAGCCTTCCCATAAACCTCTCCTCCAGCAAAGCAGACCCCCATTCCATTTAGGTGCAAACCATCTCTAGCAAATAGGCTGCACCCCAATGAAAAGTCAGCCCAGTGCTCTAGAAACCCAAATCCTTCCCTCTTACATCAGGTACATCATGCATTGAGTTCTCTAATCTCCCCGTCTTTCCTGACTTGCACATGGCACAGGTAATATTTCCAAGAATATCACCTTGAGAAAGGATTTCCCAGTAAGATGGTAGATCTTTTGGGAAGTGACTTTTCCTGCTTTCAGCAAAGTAGTAATGACAGACTGAGAAGCTCATCTGTCTCCTAAAACCTGGAATTCAACAGGCATGTCAAAGCCAGTGACTGAGAAGCCAGATGGAATCCTTCTGGGCCAGTTTGGTGCAATTAGAAATCACTGTCTTCTTTTGCTCTACTTAGTTTATAAGATGAGGTAGGATTATTAGGTTGCTTTCTTCAGGGCTGAAAGCCTCCTAGTGCCAAATTGGTGGGTTGATGTAGGGCCACAGCAGTGACATTGTCTGACTGCACCCTGATTGGGTGCCCTTGCAGAAGGGGTTTAATTGTGGCAGAGCCATGTTCATTGCTCTAAGACATAGCAACCATGAGGCCTAGAACTCTCATGAAGAATCTCTTTGTAGGTCTCTTTTCTGGAGGGAAAAAAAGCTTTGCTTGGGATGTATCCAAGACATGACCCAAGTATTCCAGATGCAGAAAAAGGCAGGAGAGCATATTTTTGAAAATTGATCCCCCAGCTGAAGACCTGGAGCATTTGGATTGCCCTGTGGAAGTTTTCAGATAGCTGGAAGGAGAGGAATCCTTCAGGAGATGATTGTCTGGATAACCTGTAACCTGAATGCCCCAAGTTCTGAGAAGTGCTAAGACCTTTGTGAATACTCTTGGAGCAGAGATTAAGCCAAAAAGCAGTGCGACAAGCTGGAAGTGACTGTCTTCGTTGCAAAGCCCAGAAAGCACTGAAGAGGTTAAATGTGAGTCACAGATAGGCATCTTGGGATGACTACAGATGCCCAACATTCCCTTTGTCTTAGAAAAGCAATAACTGACAGTGCAGATTCCAAGCTAAATTTTGGAATGTGAAGGTATTTATAGAGATATTTTAAGTCCAGAATAGGACAAAATGTCCCCATTGAACTTTGGTATAGTGAACATGCTGTAGTTAAAAAAAAAAAAAAAAAAAAAAAAAACACACAACACACACAAAACTTTGAACCAGTCTTGTGGAGGCACTGGCAAAACTTCCTGAGACATGAAATGGTTCATGGCATTTTGCAATGCTGATCATCTTTGGGCAGATTTTGATTGATTAAAGTGAGGAAAACCAGTGAAGGGGTATTGTGTACCCCTTTTGAAAGCACCAACTGAACCCAGGGCATCCCTTCATTGGGAAGAGGGTTCAGGGAAAACTTGCTGGGCTTTGTGGCCCATGCCTTGCACCAAAAGGAAAGGATGAAATTAAGTTTGGAATTTGAAGCCTGGGAAGAGTAACTGGGTGCCCTGCGCTGTGAGTAAAACCTTCCCTTCTGTGACATCTTTTATGAATTGATCAAGTGCCTCCCCAGACATTTTCCTTCAAAAAGCACATGTGTGAGGCATCTTTAGGCTTTTAATTACAAGATTATTTCCATGTGAATAAAGATTGGAGCTATTCTGAAAATCTTTCTAATGACATGCTTTAAGCAGAGCACATGACAATTGCTGTAAATGCTCTATTAAAACTCCATCCTGGAATAGAGGGTCATGTTGGTTGTTCATTGTTCTGATCCTATTTGCTGGAGATTGACATAATTAAATTGTAATGAGAGCTGGTTGCAGGGCTGAACCTGCATAAGTAAAAGAGAGCTTCTCAAATTTTCTATTTGCAGAATCTTTAAAAAAGGAGCATCTTCTAGGAGGTACATCAAGATGATTGTTAAGACTGAGATGACAGGATCATCTCCAAGAATAGACCACTTTTTAGTGAGCTTCACTGGATAGCATTCTGTAAAGATTTTGGAAGGAATGAAAATCCTTTCTGGAGTGATCTAATCATCATAAATTGAATATTCTATTTGTTCATGAATGGCCGACTGTCTTTGAAGATTTTGCAGGTCTCTTTTGTACCCAAAGGGCAATAGCGAGACATTGAAGAATCACTCTGAACAATTTGGGAGCAGAAGTGTGCTTTTCCACATTAGCCAGTATTCTGTGTGAAGCTCTCTCTTCAATAAAACATCAGTCTGGGGAAGAAAAATCTTCAGCAGATTCCTCAAATATTGTCTCTATGCCCTCTCATTCCCTTCTTGGTCTGACTTTTTCAAGGCAAGCATATCAGGATTTGACTCCGGTAAAGACATGGGAGTAGAAGAGGCCTGGACAGAAATGGCTGTATTAGAGCCACTATTTGTCCCAGGAATTGTGACAAATTCAGAGAATTCTGTTTTTGTTAGGTAGGCCACTTGCTGCATAAATGAAAGAGCTAGAATCGGACGCAGAGACCGGTGTTAAAATTGGGTTCTGCTCTGGTGCAAGGGGTGCATAGTCACCCTGAGGTAGAGTGTTGTATGGAGCTTTGGCACAGCAAATGTTCAGCTGCAGCTTGGCCATAGATATGGGAAAGGGTATTCACCTGTGGGGTACTCATGGAATAGTATGCAGCTAATAAGATAAGCGTGTCCAAAAGGAGATTTCACCAACCCAGGTGTAGACCATCCTGTAACGAATCCTCATGGTGAAAGGGTGCCCAAGTACTTTAAAAGGGCTCTAGGTGAAAGTGGCAGTAAGTATGTGACCTATGGTGTGATGTTACACCTCTGGTCATCCACCCGAGACTAAACTGAGTGGTTGAGTTTTAAACATTTGTACCAAAGTAAATACAGTTGAAATATAACCCAGGTCTTTCTCTGTAACGGGCAGAGATACAGGAAGACCGTGTTCTACCTGTCTATGAAGGTCGACTGTCTATAAAGTATAGGCTTCACCAGTCATGGTGAGCATACCTTCAAAAAGATCTTCAGGAAGGGATTCCTGGGGTTCCATAGGAATGGACCATGGCCCTAGACTTTTATAGCACCCCGTGGTTGACTACATGCATTGCACTAAACACCGAAGTGAGCATCCATGCAGGATCCGATGCTCAAAGCAACATCATAGGCTGTACCCAGCATGGAGGCTGGGTACAGCTCTGAAGCTGCTACTGAGATTGCATCAATACGGATGCACTACTGCCTCTGTGGCATTAGAAAACTAGTTATGCTAAGACTGATTTCTCTGTGATGGAAGGGGGGGGGGGGTCTTTTTTTGTTTTTTTACAGGGTATGCAGGATATGTAGGAAGGAACATTTTTAAGAATAGTTAGCTTTTACTAACACTTTAACACTGCCATACATGGCACGAATTTTGTTTGATTCTTGCTGAATTTAACAAAAATCAAATTGTGGGTGCTTGTGTCGACACCTCTTAGAGCAACAAAAGACAACTGCTCAACTGACTTATATAAAAAGGAGGAGTAGAAAATAGTCAAAGAGCAACTGACAATCAGATGATGCTGGCTATCAGAATATAATAGCCAGCAAGAAAGACTTATTCATCTGCACTGTTTAACATGGATGGAGGAATAGGGTACATTTCTTTTGTTCAGCCTGTAGCCTAAAAACACACCCAAGCACTATTCCTAACCACCAGAGCTGGGGGATCTGCTGAGTGAAGGTACTAATAAGCTAGGAATCTGCAGAACACACACTCACACACTTTGCCAAGCTTCATTAAAACCTCAAAAAAGGATGTTGAAGCAGTGGGCATCTTCATAAGTGTTAAGGTCAAAGCAAGTGTAAAATGGGCCCCAAGAATCACCACCTGAAAAGCACTGGAAGAACGTTTGGCACACAGCCTGCATCCAAATGCCTCTTGCCTATTCCTTGGGCTCTTAAATACAGTTTAGAAAAATACAACCCAAAATCATTTCTCCAGACTGCAAGTGACCCGGGATAAGAAGTGTACTATGGCATATCAAAAAAGGTGAGAAGGAAAGCAGTCAAGAAAAAAAGAGAAATGCAGCAATCACATTTATCAGCAACACTCATGAGCCACTTTATTAGGTACACCTTGCTAGTGCCAAGAAAAATATCACCTACAGCATTACACCACTAGCCTGAACAGTTGATACAAGGCAGGATGGATCCATGCTTTCATGTTGTTTACGCCAAATTCTAACCCTACCAGCAACCAGTCTGCCCATCCTCCTCTAACATCAACAAGCCATTTTCGTCCACACAACTGCTGCTCATTGGATATTTTCTCTTTTTTGGACCATTCGCTGTAAACCCTAGAGATGGTTGTGCGTGAAAATCCCATTAGATCAGCAGTTTTTTAAAATATTCAGACCAGCCTATCTGCAACCAACAACCATGCCATATTCAAAGTCACTTAAATCCCCTTTCTTCCCTATTCTGATGCTCGGATTGAACTTCAGCAAGTCATCTTCACCACGTCTAGATGCATAAATGCCATAGGATTGGCTGATCAGCAATTTGTGTTACCAAGCAATTGAACAGGTGTACATAATAAAGTGGCCGGTGAGTTTATATAAAGACCAATAACATTTCCAATTAGCACATATCCTTGTCCCTACGAAAAGCCTATGGACAAATCTGTCTATAGTAGCATCAACTAATGTGGTGATTTATTGAAAAACAAGGATGTTTGCATGAGTTCAACAATAGGAGAATTGGTATGAATGGAATAGACAGCCGAACTGCAGCAAAAATGTTTTGTTTAGTTGTAGATACAATGAGAAGGTTATCATTTCTGTCAGGATTTCATTTCTGTCTATAACCCCACTGGCAAGATTTTCCCTTCCTGCATGCCCCTGTAATGAGGGAGAGGCACGCATTTGTCTCCGAGAGAGTTAAGCACAAACACCATTTTGCCCCTTTCCACTGGTGAAATCATTAGGACAGAAAGCGGTTTGAAATCTCCCTAAAGTAGACACAGACAGCAATCAATACATAGAAATTAGGCCTTCAGAGAACAGATGTAAATACTTTGTCAATACACACCTGATAGCCATGATTGAAGGCTGACTGTTGCATTCGATTGTCTTTCCATGTTCCATAACCGGGATTAGTTTCTGTGTAGTTCTGATGACCCTCATAATCCACTGGCTGGATATTCTGAGATCCTTTGGGATATTTGCCATCTCCAGTATATGAATAACTTTGCATGTTTCTGCCAGGATAACTGGGTGTTGATGTAGTACGGGAATAGGTGGATTCTGTGTAAGAACTGCAATTAAAAAAACAAGCAGTTACATTGATTTAAAGAAATTAATATTACCAAATATGTGAATAACTTTTGGTTTTTTTTACCATTGACTGGCTTAAAGTAGAACAAAAAGGAAACACATTTTCTTTTTAATTTTAGATAGAGCAAGAGCGGGTTATAAACCCTGTCAGATTTTTTTTTCACTGCCTGTGTCCCATTATGGAGCTTTTCCTTCGCTTCCTGTCCCAAACAGGAAGTGAGAAGATATCCCTGCAAATTAAGGGAATTCCTTGGGGACCCCTAGGTCACCAGAACTAGTATCCCCATTGGAAGATTTCCCTTCTATTACTTTTCTGGGGACAAATCAAAATATGGGAATTTCTTTTACTTTCAATGAGAATAGTAAACAGAACAAATAGAGAAGGTGAAACACCCTTTCAGGGGCACAGACAACAAAAAAGACAAGTGTTCCAATTCCTCTGCACTCTATCCAAAACAAAAAAAAAGTATTACTTTTAGTTCTACTTAACGTGTATTGTTAATATCATGCCTATACTGTATAATTACTAACCTTAAAGGAGATCTAAAGTCACAGCATACACTTTCAATTTATAACATCAGTATTGTAATAGCAATACAAACAATTGTTATGTTCAATAATCTAACATGAAAAAAAAAAAATCTTGCTTCATGTTGAGAGCTGCATATCTGCTGGTCATTTATTTGTACAAATTTCTGGATTTCCTGCATGCTGGATTTCCTGCATTCCTTTGGTTTACTTTTGATTTCTAAAGACTAACATCCCATGGTACCTTGATGCCTGCAAGCGTGGTGATGTCATTTGTGTCCTGTACTGACTGTGCCTCCTGTAGTTCAGAATGCAGGCTCTGTGAAATGTGTGACAAAGCAGAGCATATGTACAGAGCATAGTGATTAGTTTTTAGGCCTTCGATGTTTTATTTTCACCTGGTGATCTGGCCAGTAAGTCTGTTTTTCAACAAACGCTGTCTTGCAGATAAAGCAATTAGAGGGTTAAAACACACCATTTACCACTGACAGGGGTGATTACAATTGTCAGCTTTTATTCATTTACGTAAAACACTCATCTCAAAAGGGAAAAAGCGTCTGCTGTAACTGTTTATAAAGTGTGAGCTGGAAACTGTGGCCATCCCAACATCAAGTAAAAAGGGGAGCAAAAAAAAAAAAATCTAAAAATTGTAGGGGGATGGGTAATTGCCTCTTGAAGTAAGTGGAAAAAAAAAAAAAAAGACTTCGATGTATATATATATATATATATATATATATATACAGTCATGGCCGAAATTGTTGGCACCCTTGATATTTCTCCAGGAAATCATGTATTTCTCACGAAACGTATTGCATTAACACATGTTTTGCTATACACATGTTTATTCCCTTTGTGTGTATTGGGACAAAACAAAAAAAGGGAGGAAAGAAAGCAAATTCGACATAATGTCACACAAACCTCCAAAAATGGGCTGGACAAAAGTATTGGCACCCTTTCACAACTGCGGATAAATAAGAATGTTACAAGCATGTGATGCTCCTGTAAACTCACCTGGGGCAAGTAACAGGTGTGGGCAATATAGAAATCACACCTGAAAGCAGATAAAAAGGAGAGACGTTCACTTAACCTTTGCATTGTGTGTCTGTCTGTGCCACACTAAGCATGGACAACAGAAAGAGGAGACGAGAACTGTCTGAGGACCTGAGAACCAAAATTGTGGCAAAATATCAACAATCTCAAGGTTACAAGTCCATCTCCAGAGAACTAGATTTGCCTTTGTCCACAGTGCGCAACATTATCAAGAAGTTTGCAACCCATGGCACTGTAGCTAATCTCCCTGGTCGTGGACGGATGAGGAAAATTGATGAAAGATTGCAACGCAGAATAGTCCGGATGGTGGATAAGCAGCCCCAAACATGTTCCAAAGACATTCAAGCTGTCCTGCAGGCTCAGGGAGCATCAGTGTCAGCGCGAACTATCCGTCGACATTTAAATGAAATGAAACGCTATGGCAGGAGACCCAGGAGGACCCCACTGCTGACACAGAGACATAAAAAAGCAAGACTACAGTTTGCCAAAATGTACTTGAGTAAGCCAAAAGCCTTCTGGGAAAACGTCTTGTGGACAGATGAGACCAAGATAGAGCTTTTCGGTAAAGCACATCATTCTACTGTTTACCGAAAACGGAATGAGGCCTACAAAGAACAAAACACAGTACCTACGGTAAAATATGGTGGAGGTTCAATGATGTTTTGGGGTTGTTTTGCTGCCTCTGGCACTGGGTGCCTTGACTGTGTGCAAGGCATCATGAAATCTGAGGATTACCAAAGGATTTTGGGTCGCACTGTAGGGCCCAGTGTCAGAAAGCTGGGTTTGCGTCCAAGATCCTGGGTCTTCCAGCAGGACAATGACCCCAAACATACGTCAAAAAGCACTCAGAAATGGATGGCAAAGAAGCGCTGGAGAGTTCTGAAGTGGCCAGCAATGAGCCCAGATCTAAATCCCATTGAACACCTGTGGAGAGATCTTAAAATTGCTGTTGGGAAAAGGTGTCCTTCCAATAAGAGAGACCTGGAGCTGTTTGCAAAGGAAGAGTGGTCCAAAATTCCGGGTGAGAGGTGTCAGAAGCTTATTGATGGTTATAGGAAGCGACTGATTTCAGTTATGTTTTCCAAAGGGTGTGCAACCAAATATTAAGTTAAGGGTGCCAATACTTTTGTCCAGCCCATTTTTGGGGTTTTGTGTGACATTATGTCATATTTGCTTTTCTGCCTCTGTTTTATATTTGTTCCAATACATACAAAGGGAATAAACATGTGTATAGCAAAACATGTGTTAATGCAATACCTTTTTTGTGTGAAATACTTGATTTTCAGGAAAAATATCAAGGGTGCCAACAATTTCGGCCATGACTGTATATACATATATACATACATACATACACACATATATCTCTTAGATTGTAAGCTCCAAGGGGCAGATCCCTCCTAACCATCTTCTATTGAACTGTATTGTTGCTATACTTTCTCCCTTTGTATTGTAAGGCGCTGAGCAAACTGTTGGCACTATATAAATCCTGTAAAATAATAATATAAAAAGCACAACACACAGACTGTGGGGGATTGTGATGTAATTGGCCTATAAACACTAGGCAAAAAGAATATATATATATATATGACTGGGCAGTGAATGAACACACAAGGGTGGATTGTACCTTTTGCCATCTGGCCCTCCTTCCCCTCCCCCTGGTTCTAAGTCACTATTGAGTTTCCTAGGAGACCAAGACATAGATAAACACAAGCCAGCACGCACCAATCACACTCCCACTGCTACTACCCGGAAAGCCAGCACCTGCACTCAGGCAGGCAAGGTCTGAGCCCATTGCCATCACGTCAGAAGGCGAACAGCCATGGACCTCTCTGCTTCTGCTGCGTGCCAGCCCTCCATTTTACACAGAGAGCACCATCCTCCTGCTCCTGACATCTGCCGGCTCTTTTATCGATTTCTCCTTTCCGCTTCCCATTACCGATCCCATCCCAGCGGCTATGCTAGGACAATACCTGTGGTATCCATCGTTATTGAAGCCGTAACAATTATTGGCAGCCATGTTGGGTACTTTAGCAAAGCGGGAGCCAGTGCAGAAGGCGCGGCTTCTGAAGAGCAGGTGACCTCAAAAGACCACGTGATAGCGCCAGTGCTCTGCCGGTCTTCCGGGTTCGTCTAGTGAGAAGGTTGTTGGTTAGGAAGTGTGATAAAATGGCAAATAATAGGAAAAGAAAGTACTGGAGGATAATTGCAAGCAACGGTAATGTTATGTTACAACAGTAGTGGTTATGTAAGCGGCTGGGAGCGTGTTGCATTCTACATTTAGTCATAGGTGCAGGCAGACCTGGTTACCTGCCATGTTTGGGACTTAAAGGCATAGTTCACCTTTATAACAAATAAATACAAATTGCTTATGCAGATAAGGGATGCCTGGAGATACAAACAAACGGTGCAGCTCTGGCCAACGTTGGATAATGTGCGTTCCATTGAGTTGACACGAAATACGCAGTATACAGGACTCTTCAGAGTGCACCGCACCCCTGGGATGTAAGGTTCCATAGGATTTAAATAGAAGTATCTTTATTGCTTTTAAGCAGAGTGAAAGCAGGAGGTGGTGTAAGGGTTAATTTCAGTCAGGATGCTCTCAGTCTCCCATCCAACCTGGGGTGCTTACCCGGGAATAAGATCAGAACACACCAAGGTTTTGCAAATCTTATTCCGAACTTTAATCACTAAGTTCAAACTGAAATGTGCAAGGTGGACAGATACAGTGCCTTGGAAAGTTATTCATACCCCTTGACATTTTCCACATATTTACATGTTACAACCAAAAATGTAAATGGATTTTTTTGGGGATTTTATGTGATAGGCAAACACAAAATGGCACATAATTGTGAAGTGGAAGGAAAATAAATGATTTTCAAAATTTTTTACAAATATCTGAAAAGTGTATTTGGCCCCCTTTACTTTGATACCCCTTGTAGCAAGCGTACACACAGTGATGGACGCGGTTCAACCATTTTGTTAAGCATTCTCCATGTTGTCCCATAATCCTCCCTCTCTGTTCCTTTACAGTGACATGTGGCCTGAGTGATGAAAAGTGTTACAGGAGGCCAAAACACAGCAGGGAGCTATAACTATAACACCCCCAAGGGAGCTGGGGCCTCGCTGTCTAAAGAAGCTGAGCACTTTGGCATCTCGTAAAAAGATAACCCAAGCCTTCCCCTGAGTTCAAAGACATTCCCGAGGAGTAAGAGACTAGATAACACTTTTAAAATCTATTTTTCCCCTATCTCATAACTTTTAATATGAGAGACTTGCATAAAAACCAAGTCTATCTTCAGATGGCCCACAATTAGACAAATCGTTTGATAGGTCACACTCCCTGACTGGAATACCTAGGAAAGCAGAAAATTACATCTCTTGAACCCTTCAAATATGTATTTCATATGTAACCGTTCCTCAGATGCATCTGCATACTAATCTACCCGCGGGTGGAATGGTACTTGTGAAAAAAAGGGGGAGAGAACAATGTTCTTGGACAACTTGCCAGCCAGCTTGCTAACAACCAAATTAACCTGTCTAACAGTATGCGTTTATAACAGGGGTTTAGTTAGCACACATTTGCAAATACATACGTAAGCCACAGAGCCACGACACGGCACCCTGATCATCTGTGGTCCTAACTCTAAAATTTATGAGTCCCCATAGTAGAGGCACATGCATTTAATGGATAGATCAAGGGCAGGTGGACCTGAGGGAGCCACCCCTCTTAAAGGCAAAGGAGTGCACTGGACCCCAGCATGTAGCACAATGGCAACCAGGGCCCTAGTGCACCCACGTACCAAAAACTCAAACATGCATAAAAGTGGCCACCCGCCCAAGTCTATAACTGGCTTATGAAGCAAGGACACAAACAGGCATCACATAGTGAAAAAAAGGGGGAGAGAACAATGTTCTTGGACAACTTGCCAGCCAGCTTGCTAACAACCAAATTAACCTGTCTAACAGTATGCGTTTATAACAGGGGTTAAGTTAGCACACATTTGCAAATACATACGTAAGCCACAGAGCCACGACACGGCACCCTGATCATCTGTGGTCCTAACTCTAAAATTTATGAGTCCCCATAGTAGAGGCACATGCATTTAATGGATAGATCAAGGGCAGGTGGACCTGAGGGAGCCACCCCTCTTAAAGGCAAAGGAGTGCACTGGACCCCAGCATGTAGCACAATGGCAACCAGGGCCCTAGTGCACCCACGTACCAAAAACTCAAACATGCATAAAAGTGGCCACCCGCCCAAGTCTATAACTGGCTTATGAAGCAAGGACACATAAGGACCCTGTTATAAACGCATACTGTTAGACAGGTTAATTTGGTTGTTAGCAAGCTGGCTGGCAAGTTGTCCAAGAACATTGTTCTCTCCCCCTTTTTTTCACTATGTGATGCCTGTTTATGTGTCCTTGCTTCATAAGCCAGTTATAGACTTGGGCGGGTGGCCACTTTTATGCATGTTTGAGTTTTTGGTACGTGGGTGCACTAGGGCCCTGGTTGCCATTGTGCTACATGCTGGGGTCCAGTGCACTCCTTTGCCTTTAAGAGGGGTGGCTCCCTCAGGTCCACCTGCCCTTGATCTATCCATTAAATGCATGTGCCTCTACTATGGGGACTCATAAATTTTAGAGTTAGGACCACAGATGATCAGGGTGCCGTGTCGTGGCTCTGTGGCTTACGTATGTATTTGCAAATGTGTGCTAACTAAACCCCTGTTATAAACGCATACTGTTAGACAGGTTAATTTGGTTGTTAGCAAGCTGGCTGGCAAGTTGTCCAAGAACATTGTTCTCTCCCCCTTTTTTTCACTATGTGATGCCTGTTTATGTGTCCTTGCTTCATAAGCCAGTTATAGACTTGGGCGGGTGGCCACTTTTATGCAGGAATGGTACTTGTGCCTAGGAAAAGTTATGAGCCAAAATATGAGTTAGAGATTTTGGTTCTAGTTTGGGTCTCTGCCCAGACAATCTCTCCCTAAATTAGGCATTGGTCCTTGGCTTCAGAGACACCCCCTGCTGGGGGATTACAAAATAGGCTGTCAGGCCTAAGAGTGTAAGTTGAAGAATTCTCCCTTTTAACATCAGAACCACCTTGGGAGACCGTGCCTTTTCGCTCTGAAACGTGATCTGCAAACCCAAGGCTGATTGGCAAGTACTTTAACCTCCTTTCTGTTACCTCTTTGCTGTGCTGTTGTTCTCTGTATATTTATATATATATATATATAGGTTACATCTTTTTTTTCTGTAAATATTTTTATTGCACCTATTTGACCTTTTTGTAATAAATATTTCTTTCTGAAAGTGTCGAACTGTTTCTATAGCTCCTTTAATGCAATTTATGAATTCCTGCCTCTAAAAGAGCGCTACTGTGTTTTGTTTAACCTTCTGTATAACCTGTCTGTGGTGACAGTGCTATACAAACGATTATCTCAACCATCATAGTGTTATTGCTGATATTGCCGAGTTTCCTCTTTCTCTGTACAAAAAGGAGGTGGTGGCAGTGTGAACGGTTGGTTAATTGCATAATTAACCTGACCCAGTAACAATCACATGCAGGCTGCCGATACATCGATTTGAGGTCCAGTGAGCTGGAAAATCATTGTGCAGGGTGCAGCTGAGCGTGGCATTGTTACGCACGTAACATCGCGGTTTCAGATTGGCTAGTCCTTTGGTCACGAGTTTGGTGAGAAGGTTCTGACGCGCGATCGTCACACCCCTAACTAAAATCTAGTGGGGCCAATTGCCTTCAGAAGTCACCTAATTAGTAAACCCAGTCTACCTGTGTGTAATTTTAATCTCAGTATAAATACAGCTGTTCTGTGAAGCCTCTTAGCCTGGGTTCACATATATGCAGTGTGGTATATAACATGTGATTTGCACAGGAACCGCACCGTATTCCTGTGCAAATTACATGCGATTGGAGCCATACATTTTGTCAGAATTTCCTTTTTCCCTGTAAAATAAAGACTTTACATCAAGCAGTATATGAGACGTTCACCAAATATTTACTGATGGTGAACCAATTGTCATTTAAATCACACAGACCAGAAAGATTTAGCTGCAGTGAATGTTTGTTGAATGTCAGATTCACTGTTTTATAAATATGAACCTTAGAGTCTACAGTTAGCTATTTGCCTGAAGAACTTCAGCAAGACATGTTGGGAATACATTGTAATATACTTTATAACTTATAATAAGAGGGTCACCTTTGTGGAGATCTGTGATTAAAAGATGGCATGGCTACATTTTGCTGAATATTGGGTATGGCTTTTTAGAGTCTTAACCTACTACAATATACACCACAAACATATCATGCAGTCTTTTACCCACAAAAAATTAAAAGTTTGCAGCTCCAAATACTGCTGCTGCTGACTTTTAAAAGGACACATTCCTGTCCAGGGATCCAGCACTGTCCGCACCCAGGCCGGTTCTGAGCCAGTCTTCAGGTCCCTGACACCGCCATGTTTATTGTGGGAAGCCAGCTATGAATCCTTGCAGCTTCACATCCGGCTTCCCACTGCACATGTGCATGTTGCACTGCGTTTTGTGAATGGACCTGCAGCATCTTGGGACCTGTGATGTGTGCCATAAGGCTTCAAAGGTTCCAAAGCACGGGGAGAGGGGCTGAACTTCAGCCTAGGTGATCCGAGCAAAAGTGGGTACATACCAAAACTAGTTATCTGCTTCCCCAGAAAAAAAAGTTCCCAAAAGTTAAAGAGGAGGGGAAGGGGAAAAGCGGAACTTCACCCGAAAGGGTCTTTCATGCACACCTAAACCTCAAGACAAGGGATTACCTCCAATACCAGACCTCCATCATTCAGTGTTTAATGCTCAATAAGCCCCTTGATCCCCACCTACTCAGTAGTTTCTGGCACTACAGTTGTTCTGTCATCTGGCAGGTACAGCACCCTTCATCTGTCCCCACCTGGCCTCTCCCTCACTATTCTGTCAGGAAGGCTGTGCCTGTTTTGTACTAGCTTACCATGGAAAATGGGTGTCTATCACTGGATTTTACCATCCAGAAGTAATGTGCACCCCACCAACATCCTGCAAATTATCTGTTCAATTTTTTTATGTTTTGTTTTAATTGGAGGCGGTTCATTTACTGAATCCATGTAAAAAAATATAATGAAAACTGATCCAATGGGCTGAGGTGCTTCTGCATATCTCTCTACATTCTGAAAACTACCTATCTCTTAATTTTTCAAGTTGTAGCAATGGGAAACTGTTCATCTGGTGGTGCTGTGACCTGCTGATATTCATAGTGCATAGCGGCCTGATCATCTAAGTAGGTGTTGGTGTCAGTGTAAAAAAGTATTCTAACACTGGTGGTTTCCTGGTTTTCTAGAAGTGCAAATACTACCTGTGCCAGACTGTTCTTATTAATTTTCTTTCTTTTCCTCTGTTACCAGTAGTCTATATATTTTTTCCAATGAAACTGTGGGGCCAGGTCTTCCTGCATGATATGAAATGCCCTGCTTCATTCCTAAAAAAAAAAAAAAAAAGATCTAAGGACAAGGCAGGGTGTAGATACTGTGCACAGACAGTATAAAATGTTCCTATTGCGTTCCTTTTGTTTTCCATATGCCAACTTACCTGCTTTATGCTGGATAAACATACAAAACCACCTTAATATTTTGCCTTTCCCATCGACTCAAACACATTTCACAATAACAAAATGTAATATAATTTATCTGAAACCATAGTTAAGTAAAATGGGACAGTACATGTCTGCTTAGCAGCAACTGTTGGGACACTAAAAACATTGGTCAGGACCAAATATCATATAACATAGTGTATACTGTCCAATGGTCAGGAATATCCCCGCTTCAGTCTATCCTGAACTCAGCGGCCAGACTCATTCACCTTACCAACCGCTCCGCTTCTGCCACCCCCCCTCTGTCATTCCCTCCACTGGCTCCAGATTGACCAATGCATTAAATTCAAACTACTAACACAGACATACAGAGCCATTCATAACGCTGCCCCAAACTACCTCACCGACCTGATACCCAAATACCACCCAACCCGTACTCTTCGCTCCTCACAAGACCTCCTACGTTCTAGCTCCCTGGTCTCCACCTCCCACGCCCGACTGCAGGACTTCCTCCATCCTCTGGAACTCACTACCCCAATCCATCAGACTGTGACCTACCCTCCTCACCTTTAGGCACACCCTGAAATCCCATCTCTTCAGGGAAGCCTACCCCGCCCTCACCTAACAGCCGATCTCCTCCACTCCTACTACTCCATCCCCCACAGCCACTTCCTCCTGTACCACTATCCCCTCCCTCCTAGATTGTAAGCTCGAAAGAGCAGGGCCCTCGAACCCCTCGTGTATTGTTCTGTTACTGTATTGTCTCATGTACTGTCCCCCACTATAATGTACAGCACTGAGCAAACCTTTTAGCGCTATATAAATACTGTATAATAATATGTAGTGTAGCATAGGACAGAGCATATACAAAGCCATAGCCAAGAGTATATAAAATACAGCTTACCAGAGTGCAAGCAGTATGGTGTATACACATATAACACACTTCCCAATATATTGCTGGTCAGTGGGAGAAAACAATGTCCCATCTTCAGTGGACAGTTGGAGGAAAAAGGTCTCATGGTCAATGTCCCTGGGAGGTATACTGCACTAGTGTTACTATATGTCCACAAAATAGAATGCTCTGGTGTCAGTGCTTATTGAAGCAAGAATGTCCTGGGGTCAGTGTCAATGGCGATAGAATTCCACCTGACAAGTGTCCATAGAATGAAGAATATACTTCACAATGTCAATGAGAAGATGATTTCCCAGATGTTGTCTATTTGAGGAAAAATGGCAGAACAGGGCGTGTCAACAGGAATACCCTAGCATCAGTGTCACGTACCTGGATAGTGAACCTGACGTGAAGAGGCAGGCCTCCCGTACAACCCTGGCTCAAGCAGCTGTAGGGGCACGGCGGGGTATGAGTGCCTGTGATCAGTCCAGTAGGTGATATTCCAGCAGTAGCTGGTAGGCAGATGAGCTGCAGGGCAGGCTGAAGGCAGAGAGCAGGACCCGGGTGCAGCCGTGCTGGATGGATCACTGAGGAGCAAGGTTGAGGATGCAGGGTCAGACGAGCCAGGTTCGGTAGCAGTCGGGCAGATCAGGCATAGACAGCAGGAGGAAGTGTAGTTGGGTCACGGGCCAGGTCAGCAGCGGAGGATCAATCAGACAGGAGCAGGAGGCAGAAGGCTAATCCAGGACAAGCCAGAGGTCAGGGCAGGTAGCAGACAAGCGGAGGTCAGGAACAAGCTGGGTCAGTATCAGGAGTCAAGCACAGGAATTGGGAACACAAGCGGGATTAAAGAACAAACGGCAATGAGACATTACTGCAGCCAGTTTACATAGTCCTTTTGGTGCCAGCATTAATGACAGGCGCGTTCCTGGATGCACGAGTGCCCGCGCATGTGCGCACGCCTATGCCCAAGCACCCGCACATCTGCCCAGCTCGTAATAGTTCTGCACACGTGCATATTTGTGCATCGCGAATCTTCACCTGTACTATGGGCAGGCCTTTCCTGACAATCAGTGTCTGCTGGAGGAAGATATAACCCGTTGGAAGAAGACCATGACAGTTTGCTGGTGTCAGGAAAATATTGCTGGACAAAGATTGTACGGCTAAGTTAGCAGATTTTTAAGGCATAGTGAGAGACCACACTATCTTGTAAAATTATCACAGATTATCCACATAAAATCCCAGAAAATATGTTTGAAACAGACAATACATACAGTGAAGGAAATAAGTATTTGTTCCCCTGCTGATTTTGCATGTTTGCCCACTCACAAAGAAATGATCAGTCTAAAAATCAAATGGTAGGTGTATTGTAACACTGAGAGACAAAATAGCAAAAACAAATTCAAAAGAAATGAATGTCTAACAAATTATGCACTGATTTGCATGTTCATGAGGGAAATAAGTATTTGATCCCCTTCACAAAACATGACTTAGTACTTGGTGGCAAATCCCTTATTGGCAATCACAGAGGTCAGACATTTCCTGTAGTTGGCCACCAGGTTTGCATATATCTCGGGAGGGATTTTGGCCCGCTCCTCTTGGCAGATCCTCTCCAAGTCGTTAAGGTTTGGTGGGTGACGTTTGGCAACCCGAACTTTCAGCTCCCTCCACAGATTTTCAATTGGATTAAGGTCTGGAGACTGGCTAGGCCACTCCAGGACCTTAATGTGCTTCTTGAGCCACTCCTTTGTTGCCTTGGCCGTGTGTTTTGGGTCATTGTCATGCTGGAACACTCATCCATGACCCATTTTCAATGCCCTGGCTGAGGGAAGAAGGTTCTCACCCAAGATTTGATGGTACATTGTGGTCCCAGCTTCCTGAAGATCATTGACAAGATCCTTACGTGTAATTCTGGGATGATTCCTCACTGTTATCATGATCATTATCACTCCACGAGGTGAGATCTTGCATGGTGCACCAGACCTAGGGAGACTAACAGTTTTGTTTCTATTCCATTTGCGAATGATTGCACCAACTGTTGTCACCTTCTCACCAAGCTGCTTGGCAATAGTTTTGTAACTCAGTCCAGCCTTGTGTAGGTCTAAAATCTTGTCCCTGACATCCTTGGACAGCTCTTTGGTCTTTGCCATGGTGGAGAGTTTGGAATCTGATTGTTTGATTGCTCCTGTGGACAGGTGTCTTTTATACAGGTAACAAAATGAGATTAGCAGCCAAGGCAACAAAGGAGTGGCTCAAGAAGAAGCACATTAAGGTCCTGGAGTGGCCTAGCCAGTCTCCAGACCTTAATCCGATTGAAAATCTGTGGAGGGAGCTGAAAGTTTGAGTTGCCAAACGTCAGCCACCAAACCTTAATGACTTGAAGAGGATCTGCCAAGAGGAGTGGGCCAAAATCCCTCCTGAGATGTGTGCAAATATGGTGGCCAACTACAGGGAACATCTGACCTCTGTTATTGCCAACAAGAGATTTGCCACCAAGTACTAAGTTATGTTTTGTGAAGGGGATCAAATACTTACACCGTGTTCCAAATTATTATGCAAATTATATTTTTCTCATTTACCTAAATAATTGATGTAAATAACAGTCAGCATAATTCTCATGTTATCAACTTTTAAGACTACAATTCAAATTTTATTGAACAAACCTCCTAATGATAACAGTATTTTATTTAAACATAAAAACTTACAATGCACTGTTCCACATTATTACGCACAGTAAGTTTCAAAACACTTTATAGGTTGTAAAGAACTGAAAATTGTCATTTATTGTGTTTGCAGCATATTTACTGAAATCAAAAGCTATTTCAATCAAACTTTTGACAACATTTTAACTTTTTAAACATTTTAATAGGTCACGTTTTATTTTAACATAGGACCCCTTATTTGATAGCAGCTTCACAAGTCTTGCATCCATTGAACAGTGTCTGCTTGAATTTGTTTGCAAGATGTCAGAATAGCCTCCCAGAGCTGCTGTTTGGCTGTAAACTGCCTCCCACCTTCATAGATCTTTTGCTTGAGGATGCTGCAAAGGTTCTCAATAGGATTGAGGTCAGGAGGATGGAGGCCACACCATTATTATTATTATTATTATACAGTGTTTAGCACAAAAGGGTTTGCTCAGCGCTGTACATTACCGTGGGGGACAGAACATGAGACAAAACAGTACAATACAACACACGAGGGGTTTGAGGGCCCTGCTCTTTCGAGCTTACAATCTAGGAGGGAGGGGATAGTGGTACAGGAGGAAGTGGCTGTGGGGGATGGAGTGGTAGGAGGAGATCGGTTGTTAGGTGAGGGTTGGGTAGGCTTCCCTGAAGATATGGGATTTTAGGGTGCGCCTGAAGGTGAGGAGGGTAGGTGACAGTCTGATGGATTGGGGTAGTTCCAGAGGATGGAGGAAGTCCTGGAGAAATCCTGCAGTCGGGCGTGGGAGGAGGATACTAGGGAGCTGGAGAGTAGGAGGTACTGTGAGGAGCGAAGGGCAGGGGTGGGGTGGTATTTGGGTAACAGGTCGGTTAGGTAGTTTGGGGCAGCGTTGTGAATGGCTTTGTATGTCAGAGTTAGTAGTTTGAATTTAATGCGTTGGGCAATCGGGAGCCAGTGAAGAGATTGGCAGAGGAGGGTGGCAGAAGTGGAGTGGTTGGTGAGGTGGATGAGTCTAGCCACTGAGTTCAGGATAGACGAGTGGGGATAGCGTTTGTTTGGGCCAGTGAGAAGGGAGTTGCAGTAGTCCAGGCGTGAGATAATGAGGGAGTGTACGAGTTGTTTAGTAGTGTCTGGGGTGGGGAACATACGTATCTTGGAGATGTTGCGAAGGTAGAGCCTGCATGACTTTGATAGTGATTGGACGTGAGGTTGGAAGGAAAGGTTGGAGTCTAGGGTGACACCCAGGACTTTGGTGTGTGGGGTGGGATTGATGGTGGCTTTGCTAGTCGTGATGGAGAGGATGGGGGGGGGGGGCGCGGGTTGGGGGGAAAACTAGGAGCTCAGTTTTGGACAGGTTTAACTTGAGGAAATGGAGCGACATCCAGTCTGATATGTCGTTCAGGAGGTGGGCGATGCAGGGGGAGAGTGAGGGGGTGAGTTGAGGGGTGGAGAGGTAAATTTGTGTGTCGTCGGCATAGAGGTGATAGTTGAAGCCGTGGGAATCAGTTTGCCAAGGGAGGAGGCGTAGATAGAGAAGAGAGCCTTGGGGGACACCGACAGAGAGGGGGAGGTGGCAGCGTTATAGGTAACGCTGAAGGAGTGTTGGGATAGGTAGGAGGAGAACCAGGAGAGAGCAGCGTCCCTGATGCCAAAGGAGTGCAGTTTAGTAAGGAGGAGGGGGTGGTCGACTGTGTCGAAAGGCCACGGAGAGGTCGAGGAGCAGGAGGACTGACTAGTGGCCATTAGCTTTGGCGGTTAGCAGGTCGTTAGTGATTTTAAGTAGGGCGGTTTCGGTGGAGTGTAGGGGACAGAAGCCAGACTGTAGTGGATCAAGGAGGTTGTTATCAGTGAGGTGGGCGCTTAGGCGATTTGTAGGCTAAGCGCTCAAGGAGCTTGGAAGAGAATGGCAGCAGGGAGATGGGTCTAAGGTTGTTTAGGTCCGTGGGGTCAAGGGAGGGTTTTTCGAGTATGGGGGTGATGTATGCGTGCTTTATGGGGGAGGGGAATGCGCCAGTAGAGAGGGAGAGATTGAAGATGTGGGTGAGGAAGCGAATGATGGAAGAGGGGGGTGACTGGAGGAGTTGTGAGGGGATAGGGTCCAGGGGGCAACTGGTGAGGCGGGCTTCAGTGAAGACCTTAGTGACCTCCTCAGTGGTAGCAGGGCTGAAGGAGCGGAGTGTTGGGGCGGTTATAGTGTGCGGGGCATTGGGTATGGTGGGGGGCAGTGCGGTTGCGAGGTCGAAGGAGGGGAGTTGAGGGGGTGATGGAGGGAGGCTAGGTGGAGAGGTAGATTGTGAATTGACAATGCCCTTACGGATTGCGTCAATCTTGTCTTGGAAATGATTGGCAATCTCGTGGGCGGTGAGTGAGGTACTGGGTGGAGGTGGGGGAGAGAGCAGGGATTTGAAAGTGGAGAAGAGCCGGTGAGGACAGGTGGAGAGGGTTACGAAATAGGCTTGCTTGGCGGCGTGGAGGGAGGTGGTGTAGGTGAGGAAGGTGGATTTGTAGAGGGAGAACACTCGAGGAGATCTGGTTTTGCGCCATAATCGCTCCAGCGCACGACTGCGTCGTTTGAGACATTTTGTATGGTCATTCTGCCAGGGTTGAAGCGGTCGGGTCTGATGTTACGCATGGTTAGGGGTGCCAGGAGTCTAGGGCAGCTGACAGTGAGTCGTTGTACGCAGTAGTGGCCAGGTCAGGTCATGATAGTGGAAGGATACTGTCGTACAAATGGTCAGCTGCCGAGTGGAGATGGGCCGGGTTCAGGTTGCGGAGGTTATGGCTGGTGATGGTTTGATGCTTTGGGGGGGGGGGGAGTTAGAGGAGGGGGAGATGGAAAACGTGAGGAGGTGGTGGTCAGAGAGTGGGAAGGGGGTGTTGGTGAAGTTGTGGAGGGTGCAGAGGTGGGAGAAAACGAGGTCCGGGGTGTTCCCATCGGTGTGGGTGGAGGACTGTGTGAGCGCGAAAGAGGAGGTTAGGAGGAGGAATTGGAAAGTAGCCGGGTTGTTGACGTTGATGGGGATATTGAAATCCCCGAGAATGATGGTTGGTAGCTCAGAGGAGAGGAAGAAGGGAAGCCAGGCGGCAAAGTCATCCAGGAAGACGGATATGGATCCTGGAGGCCGATAGATTACTGCAATCCTCAGAGGGATGGGAGAGAAGAGCCGGATGCAGTGGGCCTCGAAGGAGGAGAAGGATAGGGAGGGGGGGGTTAGGGAGGACCTGGAAGGCGCTCAGCGGTGGCAAGAGCATGCCGACCCCACCGCCCCTGTGACCACTCGGTCTGGGTGAGTGGGTCCAGACGAGGCCTCCATAGGTGAGTGCTGCAGGGGAGGTGGAGTCGGTGGCTTGGATCCAGGTTTTGGTTACCGCTAGGAGGTTGAGGGAGTGGGAGACAAAGAGGTCATGGATGGCGGTGAGCTTGTTGCAAACCGAATGGGCGTTCAGGAGTGCAACCGAGAGAGGAGGGGTGGAATGCGGGGAGGAGGGGGACGGGTATGAGGTTGAGCGGGCTGCAGCGGCTGGCGGGAGCAGGAGGGTGCCTAGAGAGAGAGTGGGGAGGTGGGGGGCCAGGGTTCGGGGAGATGTCACCGGCGGTTAGGAGAAGGGTGAGGAAGGTGGCATGGGAATGGGATGTGCAGGAGCGTGTGGATCTGTTAGTGGTGGCGTGTGGGTCGGCGGGAGTGTGGAGTATTAGGAGTAGGTGGTGAGAGCTGGAGTGGGGAGAAGGAAGAAGTGAAGGAGCAAAGAAGAGCTGTTTTGGGGGAGTAGGAGGGTAGAGGGAGGCGATTTTGGGAATGGAGGAGAGGAGTACAAGGAAGAGGAGTGCAGGTGGCATGTTAGAGTGAGCGGAGTGCTGGTCAGATTGGGCAGGTGAGAGGTTTCACATCAGGGCGTGATGATGCGGAGAGTCTGTCACGTCGTGGCGGTGTTCATCTGTGTCCATCTGTAGGAGGAGAGTGAGAGTGGTGGGTGGCTGGGTCAGCAGCTGGCTAGTTGCAGTCTGTGGGTGCTGTGGCTCGGCGACTGGATGAGCTGTAGGGCGCGGGGTCTGAGGATGCCGAGGGCCCGGGGTTGGGGGAGATGCAGAGGGCCTGGCTTCAGGGGCTGCCGAAGGCCCGGCGTCAGGAGGTGGTGTAGGCTGACGTCTGGAGGCGGTGCAGGCCGATGTCTGGAGGTGGAGTGGGCTAGGCGTTGGCAGGCGCAGCAGGGCCCGGCGGCAGTGGGTGCCGCGGGCCAGTGCGTGTGGATGCCGCGGGCAAGCGAATGAGGGCGCTAAGGGGCCCAGCATCTGTGGGAGCGGTAGGGTCCGGCGATCGTAGGTGTTGTAAGGCCCGGCGTCAGGGGGTGCAGGAGGCCGCGTGGCAGGCTTGCCTCCGCCGGACTGGACGACCATGACTTTCTCTCCTTTTATCCCCATAGCAGCCATTGATGCAGAAGTATTCTTTGCAGCATGAGATGGTGCATTGTCATGCATGAAGATGATTTTATTACGGAAAGCATAGTTCTTCCTTCTGTACCAGGGAAGAAAGTGGTCAGTAATAAACTCCACATACTTTGCAAAGGTCATCTTTACACCTCCGGGGACCCTAAAGGGGTCGACCAGCTCTGTTCCCATGATTGCGGTCCAAAACATGATTCCACCACCGCCTTGCTGATGTCGCAGCCTTGTTGGAACGGGGTGGCCGTCCACCAACCATGCACTACTCCATCCATCTGGACCATCCAGGGTTGCACGGCACTCATCAGTGAACAGGACTGTTTGAAAATTAGTCTTCTTTTATTTTTATGCCAATTGCAGCCATTTCTGCTTGTGAGCATTGGTTAGTGGTGGCCGAATAGAAGGTTTATGCACAGTTGCAAGATTCTGGAGGACTCTACACCTTGATGTCCGTGGGACTCCAGAGGCACCAGCAGCTTCAAATATCTGTTTGCTGCTATGTAATGGTATTTTAGCAGCTGCTGTCTTGATCCGATGCATGGATCTGGCAGAAATCTTATTCAATGTGCCTTTATCTGCACAAACCCGTCTGTGCTCTGAATCAGCCACAAATCTCTTAATAGTGCGATGATCACGCTTAAGTTTTTGTGAAATATCTAATATTTTCATGCCACGTCCAAGGCATTGAACTATTTCACTCTTTTCGGCAGCAGAGAGATCCTTTTTCTTCCCCATATTGCTTGAAAATGGTGCTCTGCTTAATAATGTGGAACACCCACCTTTAGTAGTTTTTCCTTAAATTGGGCTCACTGGCCAATCTAATTATCACAGGTGTCTGAGATTGTTTTCAGTGATCAAAAGAGCCCTGAGACACAATGCCATCCATGAGTTAAACTGAAAAAAAAAAGATTTGATCTTTGTGACACTTAAAAAGGATTTGCATAATAATTTGGAACAGGGTGTATTTCCCTCATGAACATGCAAATCAGTGCATAATTTGTTAGACATGCATTTCTTTTGAATTTTTTGTTGATATTCTGTCTCCAAGTGTTACAGTACACCTACCATTCGATTTTTAGACTGATCATTTCTTTGTGAGTGGGCAAACATTCAAAATCAGCAGGGGATCAAATACTTGTTTCTTTCAATGTATTTCCCTCACTGTACATAACCCCCGAACACATAAAGGGGCAAAAGAAGATTAGTACATCGCCTATCCCTTTACACATGTCACCTATAGCACAATTGTTTGTTCCAAGAATGAAGTAGAAAATTAGAAAAATGGTCAACGCATTTTGCCTATACATCTGGCTTCTTCAGGACCATAACTTCTATATAGGGGAAAGCAGTACTGCTGCATATAAAATATAAAGGAAACAATGTATTTCTACACCATCAATTATGTACAATAAAATAAAAAAGACATAACGAACAAAAGAAAATTATTGGGCTTACATAGGAGTGCGGCAGCCAGCGGTATTGTCAGGAGCCGCCACGATCCACGGCTCGGCGCAGGCGCACTGTGCCCGTTCACGCTAGTGTACAGGCACTAGGTCCTGGCCGGCCGTGGCGGAGACGGAACCCGCGCACTCGGAGCCGCGGGTGCGCGCCTGGCACCAATGACGGCGCAGGGCGCAATATTTAAATCGCCCTGCGCTGACAGGTATTGCCGTTTTGGTCTCCCTGTGTTCCTGATCCTGTTACTGTGATTCTTGCTGACTCGGATTGTTCTTGACCTTGCTGTTTCTTCTGCTCTGACCCCTGGCTTGACTGACCTCCCTCCTGGATGCCCCCTTGTGGATCTGATCTTCTGTTGCTGACCTGGCGTGTGACGACCATACTCTGCCCGCTGCTTTGTACCACACCACTCCCACGGCTACCGACTCGGCTTGTCTGACCATGCTCTTGCTCATCCATCCACCTTTCCCTGGCATATCCGCCTCTTCACATCAGGCTCTCACCCTGCAGGAACCTCTGGCGGATTCCTATCATACAGGTAGGTGTACTCAGGAGCCGCGATCTGGTCTCTGTTTCCTCCAAGTCCATCCCCACCATCAGGGGCTCTGGTGAACAAGCGGACCGGGACTTAGACTCCGCACTCTGGGGAAACCTGACCAGTGGGCTGCTAGCGGTACCGCCAGGCGGTTCCTTACAGATATATAGTCTAGGGGGCGGACATAGAAGACCCGAGTGCGGAACACAGGTAACAGACCAGTAAACGAGATAGAACATAACCGGATCCTATAAAAAGAGATACATAATGCCACCAGCAAATAATACAGTTGTATAAATCCAAATATACTGACTGACAGATGCTTAAAACAAATATCTGGGCTCATATGCACAATAATCACAAGTTGTGCCCACACATGGAAAAAACTATAAAGATCCAATGTGTGAAGGCTGGAGGCAATGTGGGATAAGGGTCACAAAAGGCGTTGACAAGCCTAAAGAAACAACCATATTTAAAATGGGCTGTAACCGAATAAAAGTCATATATTGTATAAAAAAAGGCTTCAAACTAGTGTGGCTACTAGTGTGGCTGACTTTGGAAACAAGTCTAATGGAAAAAGATTAAATGAATAGATTTCCGGATCACAGAACCTAGGTCATAATCAAACAGGAGCCCAGCGTCTATAGTGGTGTATATAAAGGGTATCACCTACCGTATATTGCCATAAAACAAAGTAAAACATTCAGAAAATTTACCAATGACCCGTAAGGATAACCCACTGTATATAGTACTGCACCTGAAGCAGTGATCCAGATGAAGAAACTATGTAGTATGCTTGCACCAAATCCTTATACAAGGTCCCTATTAAAAAGACCATGAATAGCACATTTAGATCAGTGAGACCACCAAACCCATGTACATAAATCTACAATGGGGCAAAGGGAATTGTAACAGCCCATACCTAAGTTCATCATCAAGCCCAGCAAGCATAGTACTCCCGCCATGCCAGTCATAGCCAGTCACGCGTGAATCACCGCGGCGTGTGTTCGCCCTAAATGTGGCTGCGCGAATGATGTCAGACACACGTCATGCCTACAAGGCGAGGTGCATGCGCTGAAAAGCCAATGGCGCAGGCACACTGACGGAACATGGTAGCCAGGCCCCAGAAGACACGGCAGGCCGCCCCATAATCACAATCCCAAACTGGGACAGTGGGCAGATACATATGCCCGCTCTGAGACCAACACCCGTGACCACCGCCACCTTCAAAAGACCGAAAGCCCAGGACAACACAACAAAAAAAAGGAAAAATAAATTATTGCACAATATATATCAGGTAGATAATTACAACAAGATGCATAAAACACACAAATCAATCCATATCCATAGCAAAAATACAGATACAATTTAGACACAGCTTGATATTGGACACATCTCATAGCATATCAAAGAGAGGATAATAGAGTGAGTGTGATAACAAACCCACAATATTGAATAGATTGTAAGAAAGGCTTATAACTCAAAGTTTCATTCAAACAAAGGAGTATAGTAGCCTGTAGATGATATATCCAGCGTGCTTTTCGCTGCAAGATATATTTATCAAAGTTACCTCCTCTTGGGTTTTCTTTTATGCATTCCAGTGCAGCAAATCTCACTACCTCAGCATTATTTTTATGGCATAATCCCACATGTCTCCCTATTCGGGTAGATAATAAATCATTATTGATGTAGTAAATATGATCTTTGATTCTTCGCCAAAATTGGCGTTTGGTCTTGCTCACATAGAATGCTCCGCATTCACAGAACATGATGTACAGTGAGAAACAGAAGTATTTGAACACCCTTCCATTTTGCAAGTTCTCCCACTTAGAAATCATGGAGGGGTCTGAAATTCACATTGTAGGTGCATTCCCACTCTGAGAGACAGAATTTAAAAAAAAATTCAGGAAATCCCATTGTATGATTTCTAAAGAATTTATTTGTCTTGCACTGCTGAACATACAGTGGGGATCGAAAGTTTGGGCACGCCAGCTAAAAATTTGTATTAATGTGCATAAAGAAGCCAAGGAAAGATGGAAAAATCTCCAAAAGGCATCAAATTACAGATTAGACATTCTTATAATATGTCAACAAAAGTTAGATTTTATTTCCATCATTTACACTTTCAAAATAACAGAAAACAAAAAAATGGCGTCTGCAAAAGTTTGGGTACCCTGCAGAATTTATAGCATGCACTGCCCCCTTTGCAAAGCTGAGACCTGCCAGTGTCATGGATTGTTCTCAATCATCGTCTGGGAAGACCAGGTGATGTCAATCTCAAAGGTTTTAAATGCCCAGACTCATCTGACCTTGCCCCAACAATCAGCACCATGGGTTCTTCTAAGCATTTGTCTAAAAAACTGAAACTGAAAATAGTTGACGTTCACAAAGCTGGAGAAGGCTATAAGAAGATAGCAAAGCGTTTTCAGATGTCAATATCCTCTCTTTGGAATGTAATTAAGAAATGGCAGTCATCAGGAACAGTGGAATTTAAAGCAAGATCTGGAAGACCAAGAAAAATATCAGACAGAACAGCTCGCAGGATTGTGAGAAAAACAATTCAAAACCCACGTTTGACTACACAATCCCTCCAGAAAGATCTGGCAGACACTGGAGTTGTGGTACACTATTCCACTATAAAGAGATACTTGTACAAATATGGTCTTCATGGAAGAGTCATCAGAAGAAAACCTCTTCTACGTCCTCACCACAAAAATCATCGTTTGAACTTTGCAAATGAACATATAGACAAGCCTGATGCATTTTGGAAACAAGTTCTGTGGACCGATGAGGTTAAAATTGAACTTTTTGGCCGGAATGAGCAAAGGTACGTTTGAAGAAGAAGGGGCACAGAATTTAATGAAAAGAACCTCTGTCCAACTGTTAAGCATGGGGTTGGATCAATCATGCTTTGGGGTTGTGTTGCAGCCAGTGGCACAGGGAACATCTCACGAGTAGAAGGAAAAATGGATTCAATAAAATTTCAGCACATTTTGGATGGTAACTTGATGCCATCTGTGAAAAAGCTGAAGTTAAAGAGAGGATGGCTTCTACAAATGGATAATGATCCTAAACACACCTCGAAATCCATGAAGGATTACATCAAGAGGCATAAACTGAAGGTTTTGCCATGGCCTTCACAATCTCCTGACCTCAACATAATTGAAAATCTATGGATAGACCTTAAAAGAGCAGTGCGTGACAGACAGCCCAGAAATCTCAAAGAACTGGAAGACTTTTGTAACGAAGAATGGGCAAAGATACCTCAAACAAGAATTGAAAGACTCTTGGCTGGCTACAAAAAGCATTTACAAGCTGTGATACTTGCCAAAGGGGGCAGTACAAGATATTAACTCTGCAGGGTGCCCAAACTTTTGCAGACGCCATTTTTTTGTTTTCTGTTATTTTGAAAGTGTAAATGATGGAAATAAAATCTAACTTTTGTTGACATACATAAGAATGTCTAATCTGTAATTTGATGCCTTTTGGAGATTTTTCCATCTTTCCTTGGCTTCTTTATGCACATTAATACACATTTTTAGCTGGGGTGCCCAAACTTTCGATCCCCACTGTAAGTATTTGAACACCTAAGAAACAGCAAGAATTCTGGCTCTCAAAGACCTGTTACTGTGCCTTTAAAAAGTCCACCTCTACTCCACTCATTAATCTAATTTAGTAGCACCTGTCTGAGCTCTTTAAAGACACCTGTCCACCCCACAGTCAGTCAGACCAAAGGGGCAATTGGGCAAGACCAAAGAACTGTCAAAAGACACCAGAGACAAAATTGTGGACCTCCACAAGGCTGGAAAGGGCTACGGGGCAATTGCCAAGCAGCTTGGTGAAAATAGATCAACTGTTGGAGCAATTGTTAGAAAATGGAAGAGGCTAAAGACGACTGTCAGTCTCCCTCGGACTGGGGCTCCATGCAAGATCTCACCTCGTGGGGTATCACTGATAAGAACTACAAGGGAGGAGCTGGTCAATGACATGAAGAGAGCTGGGACCACAGTTTCAAAGGTCACTGTCGGTAGAACACTACGCCATCATGGTTTCAAATCATGCATTGCACGGAAGGTTCCCCTGCTCAAGTCATCACATGTCCAGGCCCGTCTGAAGTTTGCCAATAACCATCTGGATGATCCAGAGGAGGCATGGGAGAAAGTCATGTGGTCAGATGAGACCAAAGTAGAACTTTTTTGTCTAAACTTCACTCATCGTGTTTGGAGGAAAAAGGATGAGTTGCATCCCAAGAACTTCATCCCTACTGTGAAGCATGGGGGTGGTAACATCATGCTTTGGGGGTGTTTTTTTTGCGAAGGGGAGAGGACGACTGCACTGTATTAAGGAGAGGATGAATGGGGCCATTTATTGTGAGATTTTGAGCAACAGCCTCCTTCCCTCAGGGCATTGAAGATAGGTCGTGGCTGGGTCTTCCAACATAACGACCCCAAGCACATTGCCAGAATAACCAAGGAGTGGCTCCGTAAGAAGCATATCAAGGTTCTGGAGTGGCCTAGCCAGTCTCCAGACCTAAATCCAATAGAAAATCTTTGGAGGGAGCTGAAACTCCGTGTTGCTCAGCGACAGCCCCGAAACCTTGCAGACCTAGATGAGATCTGTGTGGAGGAGTGGGTCAAAATCCCTGTTGCAGTGTGTGTAAACCTGGTCAAGAACTACAGGAAATGTTTTGACCTCTGTAATTGCAAAGAAAGGCTTCTGTACCAAATATTAACACTGATTTTCTCAGGTGTTCAAATACTTATGTTCAGTAGTGCAAGACAAATTCTTTAAAAATCATACAATGTGATTTCCTGAATTTTTTTTTTTTTTAATTCTGTCTCTCAGAGTGGGAATGCACCTACAATGTGAATTTCAGACCCCTTCATGATTTCTAAGTCGGAGAACTTGCAAAATCGCAAGGTGTTCAAATACTTCTGTTCCTCACTGTAAACAATACCAATAGTTTGACAATCCACATAATGTCTAATAGAGTGAAGTTGGCCATTAGGCAAGTACAATGATTGGTTTTCATAAATTCAATTACAGAAATTGCATTTGCCACATTTCCAAGTACCACATATCTGATGGTCCTTTTTGGGGCCTGCCTGTTCAAAATGGCTCCTAATAATTCTATCCCTAATGGACTGGACTCTCTTGTAGGTAATTTCTGGATAATCCTTAACATATTTTTTGAGGATGGTGTCATTAGCCAGTAGGTACCAGTGCTGTTGAAGAATGTCGTATTAACCCATGCTGTCTAGTGAATGAGATGATTAGTCTGACTGTGTTCAAATTGGAATGTCTTTTTATGAAACAAAATTTCCTCCCTGGAAGATCGATACACCTTATTATATGCCTTTCGAAGTGTAGTGCGTGAGTAACTTCGTTTTAACAGCCTGTCTTGTAGTGCTTCTGCCTCTCTTTTGAAATCCTGATCATTCAAACAGATACATCAGAGTCTCAGGAATTGACTATTAGGTATACTGCGTTTAAGTGGCCTCAAATGGAAACTATCTGCGTGCAAGATAGTATTTCCTTCTGTTGATTAAATTACGATACAAGGTGGTACCAATGGTGCCATCATCCAGTATCGTGATTTGAATATCCAAGAAAGAGACAGATTTATCACTGATGTGAGAAGAAAACTTTCAAGTCATTTGTACCCAATATAGACATAAATTCAGAAAACTCCTGAGTGGATCCCACCCACAGAATGATAACATCATCTATGTAGCGAAGCCACAATAATATGTATGGCCAGAATTTACTAAACTTCTCATCCGAGAATACCATACGTTTCCCCCCCCAGGTACAGGTTTGCGTAAGATGGGGCACAACATGTCCTCATTGCCCCGCCCTGTACCTGGATGTAGTGGGAACCATCAAACGTGAAAACTTTCCTAGTTCGAATGGGTTCCCATAGAGCCAGTATGAAATCACTATATACATATGCTTACTGAGGTCTCTTTCTAAGGAAGCATTTAATGACAGAGAGGCCTTTAGAATGAGGTATACTGTGGTACAGAGCTTCTATATCAATTGCAGCCAATTTCGTATAAGGGGCACCTGTATCCCTTTCAGAAGCTTAAGTAGATCAGGAGTATCTTGAATGTAAGATGGTACTGTTGTAACATGAGGACGCAAATATGCATCAACCAAATGACTAGCTAATTCAGTATAGGATCCAATTCCCGAAACTATGGGTCTACCTGGGGGATGATGTAAATTTTTTGAGTTTTTGGTAGCAAGTAAAACGTAGGTGTACATGCTGGTTTGCTGGTGTTAGTGGGTGGAAAAATATGCCACCCTCCATGTTTGTCTGCCGTGTTCGGACTGCCATTGCTCTACTCTGCCTGTCTGCCAACCTCAAGTACCTGTTTGCTGTGCTTAGATTGCGACTGCTCCCGCATGGTAGCCAGGCACTATAGCATTCATTGTGTATTAGACCTTAGGGCAACTGAGTAGGCCTGCTCACCTTATGGGGAAGGGGGATGCTATGGGTGAAGACAGCTATATTGCCTAACCACCAACAATAGGGGTAGGCATGAAGTTATCACAGGCCATTTTAAAGAGTAGACTTTTTGTGAAGATGGACTCTTCACAGTCTTGTTTATTTGTGGAGGAGCTTTGCAAACTGACATGCCAAGTCCAGAAACTGTCTCTGCACGTTACACAGCCTGGGATTCACCCCCAGCAGTAACACAGGAACCATAACCTAAGGTTAACCTACCTGGTGACTGATTTTAAAAACAGTTGTATACTGTACATTAAGCTTAGACCACACTCTTCTGGTTTTGAAACTCAGCGGGTTAACCTGATTTTTACATGGTTGCAGGAGGAACCCCCAGTCTTGGGCTTTTGGTTTCCCTTCAGAAGATCCATCCTGAGGGTCAGTTGAGGCATTTTTCAAGGCCCTGGGTTTACTCTATAATGACTCTGACTGTACCCATTCAACAGAAACTAAACCTAGCTCATTATGACAGGGTAAACGCTTTGCTGAATAATACTGATTTCCATCGCTGGGCACCTGACTCAGGGTGGAATGACCCAGCTCTAAAAAGCCAGTCTCTGTTAGGCCTATCATCATGAACTTAAGACACAACTCAGAACCAAAATTATTGGATGAAAACATGTAAGTAGCCATCCATATAGACAGGCTTTTTTACGGGAAAGGCATACAGAGAGGTTTGTTTCCTTCCCCACTAGCGCTCTGCCCACATCTTCTCCAGCAGGTGTGCCTTCGTCTTTCCAACCTCTCCAGGAGCCTATGCAAATTGGTGCTATTTGCTTATCTTCTGAGAAAAGGGCTAGAAGAAAATCCCAGGCACTCTGCTTATATTGTGGTGGCCATGGCCATGGCCACTTTGCTGCCAGCTTCCCCAATAAGGGAAACGCCGAGAGTCTAGTGCGGTTGGGGTCTACCTCTCTAGACAATACTGTGCCAGTCCCCCTTCAAACATACTATTTGTTCCTACACAACTAGTTCTGCCATAATCTCCCATCACTTCTCAGCCTTAATAGATTCTGGTGCCGCTAAAAATTTTATCAATAAGGACCTAGCACACCAACTACAGATTCTCTTGACTAATGTGCATAGCCCCTTTTCAGTTGTATCTATTGATAACTCTTCCTTATCCACTGTCCTAGTTGCCTTTTGTACTTTACCCATTACTCTGACCAATGAGGCATTCTATAAAGAGACAATCCACTTCTACTTGATAACATCTCCTGCCTAGCCCCTTATCTTAGGATATCCCTGGCTTAAACTCCATAACCCGCACATAGATTGGGCTACAGGGGAATTTATATCCTGGTCCCAGACCTGCCTCTAGAAGAACTTCATTAAAACCACCAATTTACTAGCCACATCACACTCCCAGCTCTCTGCATTTGTTACACTGACTTTTCTGATGTGTTCTCTGAAAAGGCTGCTTCTGTCCTCCCTCCTTTTTCAGCCAAATGATTCTCCAATAAACCTGCTGCCTAACACTACCCCTCTGAGAGGCCAAATTCACCCTCTGTGACTACCTGAGACCCAGGACATGAACTCCTATATTCAGGAAAATTTGGAGAAGGGGCAGGTTCCTAACATGGATTAAACAAGATCACCTAACAAGTATCTCCTACTGTTCATTGCTGCGCTCTTTAGCCACATCCAGGGAGCTCACATTTTCACCAAAATGGATTCATGGGACACTTACAATTTGTTTCACGTTCTCGAGCATGAGGAGTGGAAACCGCCTTTTAATCATGAATGCCACTATGAATACCTTGTCATGCTGTTCGGCCTGCATAATGCACCAGCTGTCTTCCAGGAATTTGTGAGTTGGAATACATGGTTCACATATTTTGAGAAATAACTACATTAGTATTCAGTAGAGATATATTCTTCAACCAGTAGATGACAGTGTGTGTAAGTTTGTAGTTGCATCTATGGTATTGTCTTTTCTCTGAATAAGGTTTCCTATTTCCTTCTTGCAGTGAAGCAGAAAAACATATGTGGACTGTGTACTGTCTGTTCTGTAGGGCTTTATACAGAATTCCTAACAGGTTATGGGACCAGTTTCCCAGTCTTAGCCTAATAGAGCAAATAAGTGCAAGATACAGAAACAAGACTGCAACAGAGTAAAGGAAATTGGCCAGTAACGCAGCTGCAACAAATCTTTCATTTGCAAATCCGACAAAGCAGAACTACCAGGAAATTCAAGATGAAAATTCTGCTAATAAGAGAAGTGTAAATGTATAAATTAAGTCAGGCCAAAAAACACTTCATATGAGTGGATAGAGAAAGATCAGAAAGCTTAGTGCACAATCTCTGTTAGCATAGAGGATGATCAAATCATATGTAAGTGTGAAACTGCTAAAGAAATGTGGGAAGAATTACAAAAGGTGCATGAAAGAGATAATCTCAGCAAACTGTATTTGATTAAAAAGCTATACCAAACCAAGATGATGAAAGGCCAGGATATGCAGGATTACATAAGGCACACCCTGGAAATGGTTGAATGCCTGAGAGCTATAGGAGAAGAATGAAAAGATTTTCATGTCACAACACTATTACTTAGTGGTTTAGTAGAAAGTTATGAAAAGCTTGTCACAGCACTTGATGCACACCCAGATAGCGAACTGACATTGTAATATGTTAAGAGCAAGCATGTGGATAAATATAGGTGTAAAACAGACAGCATTAATAGTGACAGTGCCTCTTTCACAGAGTCTGCTTTAAAGACAAAAAATAGGAATAAAAACAGTAACATGCAATAGGAAACATGTGAGTGCTTTGTGTGCAAACAACAAGGCCATTTAAAAGCAGACTGCAGAATCTGGGAAGCTAGAATACAAAAAAAAAAAACTAAACTACAAAAGTGTGAAGGAAGAAACTGATTTTTCTCCGATAATATATGTTTCTCAATCATCTGTACAGGTATGGTATGTTGACACAGGAGCTACAAGTTACATGACAAATGACAAATTTCTTTATTCAGCTTTACCAGAGTAAAACAGAAAAAAGTCACCACAGCTAATGGGAAAATAAGGAATCGGTAGGAATAGGAGATGATTTTCTTTACAGTCCTATTTCCTAGAGAAATACCTGTGACAAATATCCTGTATGTCCCAGCTCTTGAAACTAATTTTTTGTCAGTAAAGAAGCTCAGAAATCAAGGCAATGTAGGGACCTTCCAAGATGTCAAACAACAACAAAGCAATTATCCTCTCTAACAGTTCACATTAAAAACGGATTTAGTTTGCACACATTTGGAAATACTCTGCATGGCACCCCAGTATTCTGCGGGTCCTAACTCTATAAATTTTTAGAGCCTCCATAGTAGTAGCACATGTATAATAATGGATAGATTGAGGGTAAGGAAGCCTGGAGGGAGCATACTCCTCCTTAAAGGCACAGGTAGTACCGAACACCCAGCATATAGCACAATGACAGCAAAGGTGTCCAGTGTGTGTCCAAGCTCTTCAAGCTCTCCTGTTCATTCTCAGACATTTCTTCCGACATTACCAATGCTGATACCACAATCCACACGTTTTCTCAGATTTGAAGTAAAGTCCCAGCTAACTTGTTCTCAAGTTCAAGCTCCAAATTTCTCCTGCAGCTGTGGGGGTTAATAGAGCCGAGGGACCTGTCATAGACCGAATATGCCTGGCATTTCTGCCCCTTTCCTCCATTCATAGAAATTGTATTATCACTTTAATCAAAGAATGGTGAGCAATAGTTCTATTTTCATTGATCAATTCCTTGATGAGTACCTATGACAGGTCCCTCAGTTTCATTAACCAGCAGCACAAGGAACACTTCTCACTGAATGTAAGTGCTGATTATTTATTTATTTTACTAAACGTAGGCTTTAAACATGCTGGACAATTTTTGTATGCTATCAGGCTTTTGCTAAGCTGGTTTACTTTCAGCCCTGTTGCTATTATTTTATGGTGGCCTTGCCTCCTCATGACATCATGGACCCAGCATGCCCCAGTCGATGTCATAAGCGGGAGGGGTCAACCGAGGATGTCACCGGGTGGCTCCTCCCCCTCGGCTTAGTTAAGAGCTGTCGGACAGCGGGAGCCTTCGTTGGGAGCAGAGCTGTTTTGTTTTTTTCTTCGGGTCAGCAGTGATTCATCATGATCGACATTTGATCTACTTCGGGGACAATTTTTTTCCCCATAAAGAACTTGTTAAAAACTGTGGTTGCGTTTTTACTCCCTGTCATGGATCCACACCACACGCACACGCCCATGGCGACTAGCTAACCGAGGCGTCCATGTCCGGCCGTGACTTGGGGTAAATGAGGGGGACTTACTTTGAGCATATAAGACTGGCCGTGATACACTTTCACAGCCCGCACTACCTCTGGCCACCACTAGAGGGAGACTCCAATCCAGCTGGCTGACCACACACAGGCAGATAGGAATCTTATATACAATCTGGTGTACTTTAAGGGTTGGGGAGCATTCTAGCAATTGGCACACCCTTCTAGGATTACTCCAGCTATCCTACAAGCTAGAACCCCGGTGTTAATCACTCTTCCACTGTCCACACACCCCCACACCAGACACACAACAAACGGTAGCTTGCCACCACCCAACAGTTTGTCCGCAGATTGGTCTGCTGGGCCACCACACACACACAGATCTCCATCTGGCAGATCTGCTACTTTACAATCTGCATGCAATCTGCCAACATGCAGTGCAATTGCATACAGATTGGCAATGAACTTGACCGAGCATAAATAGACACTGCAATACAATACAATCTCTCCTGAGATATGAGCCCGAGCTTAAGTACCCAGAAGTCACTTATTAATTTTATGATTTAATATCCCGAAAGTGGGCAGTGCATAAAATATGTACAAAGAAAAAGAAATACAAAAAGACACGCAATTGGCTATTCACTATAAAATAAAAAGGAATAAAAACAGAAATAAAACTTTTACCAAGCGTTTTCTTGCGACTGGAGCAAGGCAGATTCGCCAGTCAAATAGTACTGGCTCCGTACGAATCACCCCATCCATATCTCAGGGTCCTCAATTTATTGAAATATGGACGTAGGCTGGACATTAGCCCTTGGCCAATCAACCCTGGGAGGTGTTCCTGTACCAGCCCACAGGACGTTCTGGGTACTGAAGTGCCCAAAATCGATTGAACCAGGAATGGTTTGAATCACCAAGTCAGGGATAGAATTTCCGACACCAGCGCATCAGTCCGATCACGACAGTATCAATCACTGTTCAACTGTCGCAATCAGGCGCCCTATAACCGGTTTCTGCATTTCTCTGGGATTCTACATAGGCTACAAATACAGTTTTACATGCAGATGTAGCCTACAGTGTGCCCAATCAGAAGGAAGTATTTTCATCTCTCTGCAACTAATATTTTAGCTTTCATGAGAGATTAAATATTTTCCTTTTGATCTGTGTATATAAATCATAGCTGGCAGACACATCGGAGCCACTCCTGGTCTCCTGCTGCTTTCCGAAGCTGAAATGGCTGGAGCTCCTCTTTCAGACTTCAAGAAGGTGGCAAAGTCTGGGTACATAGGTGACAATGTTTTATTGGCATCCAGGTGTCAGCCTAGAAGCTGCTCTGTCCTTTCAGATGCTAATTGGTGAACATATGTCTCTGACTGAATACTAAACACAGATCTGTAATAACATGGAATGAAACTAAATTTACAGTGACATATTTCTACTGATCACGTCTCAACTACTCGAATCTTACATAAATGTCACACTCACGTTTTAAATCTTTTTGGTGAATGCGTATGGGTAAACATATTTTTTCACATGGAGGGGGTGGGATCTGGGGCCTCCTTGTTAATCAGGATTATCAGGTAGGAAAATGGGTTACTGTAGTGAGGGAGTGGTAGGGGCTCACAGAAAAGGAAGTCCGGACCTGGGTTTGTGCACCCAAACAGATTTGCTAAGCTGGGTGATGAAGTGGGGGTGGCAGCCTTGGATGTCACTGCTATTTCTAATGTCAATGACGTCACGGGTGGCCGCGCACATCGGATTCACGCACCTTGTCCTGGTCGGTGACACATGGGGGTTTATTTACTAAAGCTGGAGAGTCCAAAATCAGACTCCCTTCTGCATAGAAACCAATCAGCTTCCAGGTTTCATTGCCAAAGCTTCATTGAACAAGCTGAGGTTAGAAGGTGATTGGTTTCTATGCAGAAGGGAGTCTGATTTTGGACTCTCCAGCTTTAGTAAATAAACCCCATGGAGTCATGCTACTTTCCAGTGCAGAATACGGACGGATGGTGCACCTATCTGGAGGCAGGGCTCTGCCTATAGTAGTCCTGATACGGCAGCTGCCATACAGATTCCCCTCACAGAACTATCCATCCCAGGAAGGGTGACCTTGCTTCCAACTGGTCAAGCAGGTGGTGAGTTGCACACTTCACTCACACCTGTATGACACGGCGCTCTTATCTGGAGTCAGGGTTCTGCCTATAGGAGTCCTGAGACGACGGCTGCCATATAGACTCCCTTCAAGGAACCATCCATCCCAGGAAGGCTGACTTTGTTTCCTACTGGTCAAGCAGGTGGTAAGTTGCACACTCCACTCATACCTGGAAGACACAGCACTTCATACTAAGGATACCACAAGGCCATACTCCTTCACTGATCCCATGAGGATTTGTTTCTGATCATCACTGAATGACATATATTGAAGTCACACATATCCATTTCTGCAACCAGCTGAGGAGGCCATGTTTCATCCTGGTTGATTCCAGTGCCTTATTTTGTCGCTACTTTGACACACATTTGTATATACTGACTCTGCTTGCCTGTATCCATTACTAGGAACTGTTTCACCAAGTGACCTTTCCCACACCTGGGTTTGTGATTATTTACATCCTGTGATAGATTTGGATTATATCCGTTCTAGCATATTATATGTACTTGGTCTTGTTGCACTGAAACCGTTTATCTGGTTGATGTGCATATTTATCCAGGTGGTGCACCCAGATGTGTTTGCTGTCTTGGCAGAAGACTACATAATCATTCCCTATTAAGCATATTATGCATTTTGGCCTAGCCATGTCTCTCTTTTTTATTTTTGTTTTTAGGTTATTTTGTTTTTAGGTTTTATTGTCTCATTGTCATTGGGTGAGGTGATGGCTATTATGCAGTCGTTATTTAACTGTTTGATACTGCAATTTTGCTATTAAAAGCATTACATGATTACATTTTGGTGTACCGCCTTGTCCTTTATGTAACCGCTTTTTTTGTGAACACTTTGTTCACACTGTTCTTATTCTATAGTGCAGAAAGGCCTAGACAGTTGGTAGTAGGGGATTCTAATTAGAAGGACTGATAGAATAATTTGTCGCCAGGATCGCCTCAACCAAGTGGTTTGCTGTCTCCCTGTTGCCAGGGTTTGGCATGTGGTGCACCGGGTTCATAAATTACTGGGAGGGGCTGGGCATGACCCAGCTGTCTTGGTCCATGTTGGAGCCAATGACAGAATACATGGAAGGTGGAGGCTCTTTAAGAATCAATTTAAAGAAGTAGGCTGCAAGTTGAAAGTGGAAAGGTGGTGGTGTCTGTCTGTATGTGAGAAGTGATCTCAGAGCGAATGTGAAAGAGGACCTATTTGATGGAGAGTGTGATGAGACTGAAGCATTATGGGTGGAACTGCACATGGGAGTGCGTACTACAAAGGTAATTATTGGAGTTTGTTATAGGCCACCCAGTGTTAATGAGGAGGTGGAGACTCGGCTTCTTGCACAGATCGAAAGGGCTGCAAGGGCTGGGACAGCGATAATAATGGGGGATTTTAACTACCCAGAAACTGACTGGAGTAATGGTACTGCAGGAACAGTTAAAGGGCAAACATTTATAAACCTACTACAGGACAATTTTATGGTACAGTTCATAGAGGCTGCAACTAGGAATGATGCTCTACTGGACTTGGTAATCTCAAACCATGCAGAGCTTATTATGAATGTCCATATAAAAGAACATCTGGGTAGCAGTGACCATAACATGATTTCATTTATTGTTAGCTGTAAACATCAAGCACATACGGGAAAAATAAAAAGGCTGAGAGCTGCTCTCCAAGACTTAGACTGGGAGGGAATATTGGCATCAATTAACACAACACAGAAATGGGAGTTCTTCAAAAAAACTGTATGTGAACACACTGCAAAATGTATTCCCATGGGCAACAAGTTTAAAAGGCTAAAAATCAAACCTATGTGGCTTATGGCCAAAGTTAAAAAAGATACCGTATCTTCCGGCGTATAAGACGACTTTTTAACCCATGAAAATCTTCTCAAAAGTCGGGGGTCATCTTATACGCCGGTATACAGCGTGCTGACACTTCCGAGCCGGGGTAGCCAGGGGGGTATTTGCCTAGGGCAGCACTTTTTAGGGGGACGGCGCAGTGCTGCCGCTGCCCCCCCTTCCAACGGAAGGGATACTAAGTACAGGGGCGGGCAGGGGGCTGCTGTTTCTTACCTGGCTCCGGTCCCAGTCCCACGATGATCCAGTCCAGGAAGCGCAGCTGCTCCTTCATTCAGTTCGGCTGTTCCCTCACTCAATGTTTGCGGGGCCACTCGGCTCCACCACCTCCTTACTGGTGACTGGGCGCCAGAACTGTAGCTCAGGAAAGGCACACAGGCAGCCAATCACCTGCGAAGAGGCGGAGCCGAGTGCCCCCCATGAACATCGAGTGAGGGAGCGGCCAGTAAGTGTGCCGTGCAGATGGTGCTGCTGCAACCACGTATGGTAGCTGCAGCAGCACCATGCTGGAACAGGGGTCAGCAAGTGTCATTGGTGTCAGTGGGAGGAATAGTGCCCCGTCATTGGTGTCACTGATACTAATGATGGGGCATTATTCCTCCCACTGACACCAACGATGGGGCACTATTCCTCCCCCCACTGACACCAACGATGGGGAAATGCCTCCCATGGAGCTATTGTGTTCTGGAGAGGGGGAAAGCCTTCCTGGCCTGCAGAACACCATGATTACTGCTAGTGGCCATAGCCGCGGGCAGTAATCACGTGCTAAAAAGCCAGCTGGCTGGTTGTACCCAAGTTGATCGATGGATTAACTTAAGTACAATCAGCTTGCCCAAAGATGCATGGAATCTCAGCAGGTAACCGGTGAACGGGCTGAGATTTGATCCATCTATGGCTGGCTTTGGGCTGACCATTCACCAAAGTGCAAGGGCTTGCTTGATTTGATATTAATGACATGGATTGTTTAGGTTTTTCCACATAAAACATAGTTTTGGTAAATCAAGAGGAGATTTTGCAAGGATCGTACAATAACATTTTATAGTGTATGGCCAGCCTTAGGCCCTATGCACATGTGTGACAAGTGTCACTGATACTAATGATGGGGCATTATTCCTCCCACTGACACCAACGATGGGGCACTATTCCTCCCCCCACTGACACCAACGATGGGGCACTATTCCTCTCCCCCACTGACACCAACGATGGGGCACTATTCCTCCCCCCACTGACACCAAGGATGGGCACTATTCCTCCCCCCACTGACACCAACGATGGGGCACTATTCCTCCCCCCACTGACACCAAGGATGGGGCACTATTCCTCCCCCCACTGACACCAACGATGGGGCACTATTCCTCCCCCCACTGACACCAACGATGGGGCACTATTCCTCCCCCCACTGACACCAACGATGGGGCACTATTCCTCCCCCCACTGACACCAACAATGGGGCACTATTCTTCCCCCCCAATGACACCAACGATGGGGCACTATTCCTCCCTCCCACTGACACCAACGATGGGGCCCTATTCCTCCCCCTACTGACACCAACGATGGGGCCCTATTCCACCCCCCACTGACACCAACGATGGGGCCCTATTCCACCCCCCACTGACACCAACGATGGGGCCCTATTCCTCCCCCCACTGACACCAACGATGGGGTCCTATTCCTCCCCCCACTGACACCAACGATGGGGCACTATTCCACCCCCCACTGACACCAACGATGGGGCACTATTCCACCCCCCACTGACAACAACGATGGGGCACTATTCCACCCCCCACTGACACCAACGATGGGGTCCTATTCCTCCCCCCACTGACACCAACGATGGGGCACTATTCCACCCCCCACTGACACCAAAGACGAAGCACTATTCCACCCCCCACTGACACCAAAGACGAAGCACTATTCCACCCCCCACTGACACCAACGATGGGGCACTATTCCACCCCCCACTGATACCAATGACGGGGCACTATTCCTCGCTCTGATACCAATGACGGGGCACTGTTCCTCACTCTGACACCAATGACGGGGCACTATTCCTCCCTCTGACACCAATGACGGGGCACTATTCCTCCCACTGACACCAATGACGGGGCATTATTCTTCCCACTGACACCAAAGATAGGGCACTATTCCCCCCCACTGATACCAATGATGGGGCACTATTCCTCCCACTGACACCAATGATGGGGCACTATTCCTGCTACTGATACCAATGATGGGACATGATTCCTCGCACTGACACCAATGATGGGGTGCTATTCCTCCCACTGACACCAATGATGGGGCACGATTCCTCGCTCTGACACCAATGATGGGGCACTATTCCTCCCACTGACACCAATGATGGGGCACGATTCCTCGCTCTGACACCAATTATGGGACACTATTCCTCCCACTGACACCAATGATGGAGCACTATTCCTCCCACTGACACCAATGATGGGACACTATTCCTCCCACTGACACCAATGATGGGACACTATTCCTCCCACTGACACCAATGATGGGACACTATTCCTCCCACTGACACCAATGATGGGACACTATTCCTCCCACTGATACCAATGATGGGGCACTATTCCCCCCACTGACACCAATGATGGGGCACGATTCTTCCCACTGACTCCAATGATGGGGCACTATTTCTCCCACTGACACTGATTGAGTGCTATTCCTCCCACTGACACTAATGATGAGACACTATTCCTCACCTATTCCTCACACACTGACACTAATGATGGGGCACCATCATTGGTGTCAGTGGGAGGAATAGTGTCCTATCATTGGTGTCAGTGGAATGAATAGTGCCCCATCATTGGTGTCAGTGAGAGGAATAGCACCCCATCATTGTAATACCATACTGAAATACCATACCATATTGAAATCAAATCTGATGTTTTTTCATTTTTATTTGGTGTGCATTGGAAGAGGGGTAGTCTTATACGGCGAGTATAGCCCAAACCCTATATTTTAACAGGAAAAGTAGGGGGTCGTCTAATATGCCGGAAAATACGGTATACTGTAGATAATAAGAAAAGAGCTCTTATTAAACATAAAAATGAAGGAACACTATCATCGTTTAAACATTACAAAGAATATAGCAGAGTATGCAAAAAGGAAATAAAGGCCGCAAAAATTGAAAACGAACGACAGACTGAAAAAGATAGCAGGACAAACCCCAAAAAATTCTTCAAATATATTAATAGTAAAAAGGTTCGGTCTGAGCATGTAGGAACTTTACAAAATAATCTAGAGTGGGTGACTGGGGACAAAGAGTAAGCTAATGTATTAAATACCTTCTTCAGCTCTGTGTATACAAAGGAGCATGGGGGGGGGCTCTTGTCCATAATAGGAATGGTATTGACACAGCTCCAGATGATCCACATTGGCTCACAATTGATATGATCCAGAAATATTCAGACAGAATAAAGGTGAATAAAGCACCTGGACCGGATGGCATACACCCACGGGTCCTTAACCACTCCAGAGGATTTACCCCCCTTAATGACCAGGCCTCTTTTTGCTACTCGGCGCTGCACTAATTCAACTGATAATTGCGCGGTCATGCAATGCTGCACCCAAACGAAATTTACGTCCTTTTTTCACACAAATAGAGCTTTCTTTTGGTGGTATTTGATCATCTGTGCACTTTTTATTTTTCACGCTATAAACAAACAAAAAAAAAATATTTTTTACTTTCAGCTATAAAAAATATATAGTAAACTCAAAGTTGGTTATAAATTTAGGCCAAAATGTATTCTGCTACATGTTTTTGGTAAAAAAAATCCCAATAAGTGTATATTAATTGCTTTTTGTGAACGTTATAGCGTCTACAAACTATGGTATAGATACTGCAATTTACGCCATTTTTTTGCTATACAGCGCTGTGCTAGTTTAACGGACAATTGCGCGGTCATGCAATACGGTACATAAATGAAATTTACATCCTTTTTTGCCCCACAAATTGAGCGTTCTTTCGGTGGTATTTGATCGCCTGTGCGGTTTTTATTTTTTACGCTATAAAAAAAAAAAAGGCTGACAATTTTGAGGGAAAAAAACAATATTTTGGACTTTTTGCTATAAAACATGTCCAGTAAAAAAAATGTAAAAATCAAATTTAGTCATAAATTTCAGCCAAAATGCATTTTGCGACATATCTTTGCTTAAAAAAAACCCCAATACATGTAAATTAATTGGTTTACGTGGAAGTTAGAGCGTTTACAAATGGCGGGAAAGATACTGGGATTTTTAGGGTTTTTTTATACTAATAATGGCGGCGATCAGCGACTTATGGCGGCGATCAGGGACTTATGGCGGCGATCAGCAACTATGGCGGGACTGTGGCGGACATTCTGACATTGGGGGGTACTGACTTGGGGTCACTGACATCCCCAGTGACACCAATACAGTGATCAGTGCAAAAAAAAAAAAACACTGACACTGTACTAATGGCACTGGGGAGGAAGGGGTTAACTTTATTTTGCAGGGAAGGGTTATCTGAGTGAGGGGGAGTGTTTTACTAGAGGGCGGGGGTGTGTACTGAAGGGAACACCACTGATCGGGAGAGGGAAACTCTTCTGTCCCGGTCAGCGTGTTCTCGAGCTGTCAGGGAAGTGACAGATAGCATAGCTACTGCAGCTGTGCTCTCTGTCACTGATTGCCGCCGATCACCGGGTTATAGCCGGTAAGGACCGGCTGTGACCCGGCGACTGACATCCGCGGCTGTGATCGGCGGGACAAGCAGGGCGGCGGTGCGCCTCGCGCGCGCCCCCTACCTGTTTACAAAACACACGTTTTAAAACGTGGTTTTGCCTGCCTGTGCCGCCCTGCCGCCATATTTCTACAGTGGCAGGGCGGCAAGTGGTTAAAGAATTGAGCTCTCATTTCAAAGCCATTGTTTCTAATTTTTAGGGACTTTAACCACTTCCCGACTGGCCTATAGCAAAATTACGTATATACAGTCAGGTCCATAAATATTGGGACATCGACACAATTCTAACATTTTTGGCTCTATACACCACCACAATGGATTTGAAATGAAACAAACAAGATGTGCTTTAACTGCAGACTGTCATTTACATCCAAATCAGGTGAACGGTGTAGGAATTACAACAGTTTGCATATGTGCCTCCCACTTGTTAAGGGACCAAAAGTAATGGGACAATTGGCTTCTCAGCTGTTCCATGGCCAGGTGTGTGTTATTCCCTCATTATCCCAATTACAATGAGCAGATAATAGGTCCAGAGTTCATTTCAAGTGTGCTATTTGCATTTGGAATCTGTTGCTGTCAACTCTCAAGATGAGATCCAAAGAGCAAGCCATCATTAGGCTGAAAAAACAAAACAAACCCATCAGAGAGATAGCAAAAACATTAGGTGTGGCCAAAACTACTGTTTTGGAACATTCTTAAAAAGAAGGAACACACCGGTGAGCTCAGCAACACCAAAAGACCCGGAAGACCATGGAAAACAACTGTGGTGGATGACCGAAGAATTCTTTCCCTGGTGAAGAAAACACCCTTCACAACAGTTGGCCGATCAAGAACACTCTCCAGCATGTAGGTGTATTTGTGTCAAAGTCAACAATCAAGAGAAGACTTCACCAGAGTGAATACAGAGGGTTCACCACAAGATGTAAACCATTGGTGAGCCTCAAAAACAGGAAGGCCAGATAAGAGTTTGCCAAACAACATCTAAAAAAGCCTTCACAGTTCTGGAACAACATCCTATGGACGGATGAGACCAAGATCAACATGTACCAGAGTGATGGGAAGAGAAGAGTATGGAGAAGGAAAGGAACTGCTCATGATCCTAAGCATACCACCTCATCAGTGAAGCATGGTGGTGGTAGTGTCATGGCGTAGGCATGTATGGCTGCCAATGGAACTGGTTCTCTTGTATTTATTGATGATGTGACTGCTGACAAAAGCAGCAGGATGAATTCTGAAGTGTTTCAGGCAATATTATCTGCTCATATTCAGCCAAATGCTTCAGAACTCATTGGACGCCGCTTCACAGTGCAGATGGACAATGACCCAAAGCATACTGCAAAAGCAACCAAAGAGTTTTTTAAGAGAAAGAAGTGGAATGTTATGCAATGGCCAAGTCAATCACCTGACCTGAATCTGAATGAGCATGCATTTCACTTGCTGAAAACAAAACTGAAGGGAAAATGCCCCAAGAACAAGCAGGAACTGAAGACAGTTGCAGTAGAGGCCTCGCAGAGCATCACCAGGGATGAAACCCAGCGTCTGGTGATGTCTATGCGTTCCAGACTTCAGGCTGTAATTGACTGCAAAGGATTTGCAACCAAGTATTAAAAAGTGAAAGTTTGATTTATGATTATTATTCTATCCCATTACTTTTGGTCCCTTAACATGTGGGAGGCACATATGCAAACTGTTGTATTTCCTACACCGTTCACCTGATTTGGATGTAAATACCGTCAAATTAAAGCTGACAGTCTGCAGTTAAAGCACATCTAACTATAGCTTGAATATTTTTTGGTAAATGCCTGAAAAATTCTGAAACTGTGTCTGTGTCTAAATATATATGGACCTAACTGTATACCGCCATTTGTAAACGCTATAACTTTCACGTAAACCAATTAATATACACATATTGGGAATTTTTTAGCAAAGACATGTAGCAGAATACATTTTGGGATAAATTTATGACGATAATATTTTTTTTACTGGACATGTTTAATAGAAAAAAGTCAAAAATATAGTTTTTTTATCAAAATTTATTTATTTTTTTTTTTTTTAATAGCGCAAAAAATTAAAAACGCACAGGCGCTCAAATACCACCAAAAGAAACCTCAATCTGTGGGAAAAAAGGACGTAAATTTAATTTCGGTGCATCGTTGCATGACCATGCACTTGTCATTTAAAGTAACGCAGAGCCATAACACCAAAAATGGCCTGGTCAGGAATGGGGGGTAAATCCTCAGGAGGGCAAGTGGTTAATGACTGTCATAGTACCACTGGATTGGCGTAAGGCCAATGTGTTGCCTATATTAAAAAAGGGTCAAAATATTTACCAAGTAATCATAGAACTGTTAGTTTAACATCTATAGCTGGGAAGATACTGGAGAGTTTAATAAAAGGCCACATAGATGAGTTCTTGCTGGAAAAAATATTTTAAGCAACAGACAGCATGGATTCATGAAAGACAGAAGTTGTCAAACAAAGCTGATTTCTTTTTATGAGGAGGTGAGCAAAACCTTGGACAGAGGGGTGGCGGTGGACGTGGTATACTTGGATTTTGCAAAAGCGTTTCACACAGTTCCCCACAAACAGCTAATGTGTAAGGTAAAGTCTACAGGCTTAAAAAAATCTGTATGAAATTGGATAGAAAACTGGCTAAAAGATCATATTCAGAGAGTAGTGGTTAATGATTCATACTCTGAATGGTCTAGGGTTGTTAGTGGTGTACCCCAAGGTTCAATGTTGGGACCCTTACTTTTTAATATATTTATAAACAATATAGGGTCTGGGATTAAAAATCCCATTTCAGTCTTTGCAGATGACACCAAGCTGTGCAGTGGAATAACGTCCTTACAGGATGTCTTCAACTTACAAGCCGACCTCAATGCACTGTTTAATTGGGCAACTATGTGGCAAATGAGGTTTAATGTTGATAAATGTAAGGTTATGCACTTGGGGGCTAAGAATATGCATGCATCATACATACTAGGGGGGGTACAACTGGGGGAATGAATGGTGGAGAAGGATCTGGGAGTTCTGGTAGATAACAAGCTTAATAATGGCATGCAATGCCAAGCTGGGGTTTGTAAAGTGAGCAAAATCCTCTCTTGTATTAAAAGAGGTATAGACTCCAGAGAGAGAGATATCATATTACCCCTGTACAAATCATTAGTAAGACCTCATCTGAAATATGCAGTTCAATGTTGGGCACCAAGTCACAAAAAGAACATTGGGGAACTGGAGAAAGTACAGAGAAGGGCAACCAAATTAAGGCATGGAGGAGCTTAGCTTTGAGGAAAGATTAGAGGAACTGAATTTATTGTCTCTTGAGAAGAGGAAATTAAGGGGGGATATGATGAACATGTATAAATACATCAGTGGTTCATATAGTGAACTTGATGTAGAGCTATTCACCCTGAGGTCATCACAGAGGATGAGGGGGCACTTTTTACGTCTGGAGGAAAAGAAATTTAATTCCCAAATATGGAAAGGTTTCTTCACAGCAAGAGCTGTGAAAATGTGGAATAGATTCCCTCAAGAGTTAGGTCTGGCCAGCTCAATGGATTGCTTTAAAAAAGGCCTGGATTGTTTCTTGGATACACAGAATAGAACTGGATACTAACATATATAGGTAAAGTTGATCCAGGGAATATCCGATTGCCTCTTGGGGGATCAGGGAGGAATTTGTTCCCCTGCAGGAGCAAATTGCATCATGCTTTGCTGTTTTTTTTGCCTTCCTCTGGATCAACTGTGGGTGTAGGATTATAACTTTTTTATGGTTGAACTGCATGGACTTTTGTCTTTTTTCAGCCAGATTAACTATGTAACTATTAGAGATGAGCGAATTATTCAAAAATTCGATTCGGCTGATTCACCGAATTTGAGGAAGAAATTCGATTCGATGCGAATTCAACTTATAAAAAGGCGTTCTAGGCTTCAGAGAGCCTTTAAATTAGTGCAGAACACTGTACCTTTAATTTAAATGCCCTTGGAGATGAGGAAGGAGAAGGAGAAGGATGAGAAGAAGGAGAAGGATGAGAAGAAGGAGAAGGATGAGAAGAAGGAGAAGGATGAGAAGAAGGAGAAGGATGAGAAGAAGGAGAAGGATGAGAAGAAGGAGAAGGAGAAGGATGAGAAGAAGGAGAAGGATGAGAAGAAGGAGAAGGAGAAGGATGAGAAGAAGGAGAAGGATGAGAAGAAGGAGAAGGATGAGAAGAAGGATGAGAAGAAGGATGAGAAGGATGAGAAGAAGGAGAAGGAGAAGGATGAGAAGAAGGAGAAGGATGAGAAGAAGGAGAAGGAGAAGGATGAGAAGGATGAGAAGAAGGAGAAGGAGAAGGATGAGAAGAAGGAGAAGGATGAGAAGAAGGAGAAGGATGAGAAGAAGGAGAAGGATGAGAAGAAGGAGAAGGATGAGAAGAAGGAGAAGGATGAGAAGAAGGATGAGAAGAAGGAGAAGGATGAGAAGAAGGAGAAGGATGAGAAGAAGAAGGATGAGAAGAAGAAGAAGGATGAGAAGAAGGAGAAGGATGAGAAGAAGAAGAAGGATGAGAAGAAGAAGAAGGATGAGAAGAAGAAGAAGGATGAGAAGAAGAAGAAGGATGAGAAGAAGGATGAGAAGAAGAAGAAGGATGAGAAGAAGGAGAAGGATGAGAAGAAGAAGAAGGATGAGAAGAAGGAGAAGGATGAGAAGAAGAAGGATGAGAAGAAGAAGAAGAAGAAGAAGGATGAGAAGAAGAAGAAGGATGAGAAGAAGGAGAATTCCAAGCCGGCAAAAAGTGTATCTGCAGAGCTCCGCTATTTCTTAGCGGAGCTCTGCAGATACACTTAGCGGAGCTCTGCAGATACACTTATGCAGGCCATAGATGGGTCGAAAATCGGCCGATTTTTCGCGGCAATTAGTGGGCAAATCGGCGGATTTTTTTACCGATAAAAAATCTGCGCATGAGCAGTGACCTGCAAGAGGAAGACAAAAAGAAGAAAAAGAAGAAGAGGAAGACGATGAAGAAGAGGATGAAGAAGAAGAAGAGGAAGAAGAAGAGGATGAAGAAGAGGATGAGGATGAAGAAGAAGAAGAGGATGAGGATGAAGAAGAAGAAGAGGATGAGGATGATGAAGAAGAAGAGGATGAGGATGATGAAGAAGAAGAGGATGAGGAAGAAGAAGAGGATGAGGATGATGAAGAAGAAGAAGATGAAGAAGAGGATGAGGATGAAGAAGAAGAGGATGAGGATGAAGAAGAAGAAGAAGAAGAAGAGGATGAGGATGATGAAGAAGAAGAAGAGGATGAGGATGAAGAAGAAGAAGAAGAAGAGGATGAGGATGATGAAGAAGAAGAGGATGAGGATGAAGAAGAAGAAGAGGAAGAGGATGAGGAAGAAGAAGAAGAAGAAGAAGAAGAGGATGAGGATGAAGAAGAAGAAGAAGAGGATGAGGATGAAGAAGAAGAAGAAGAAGAAGAAGTAGGATGAAAATAAGAAGAATTCCAGTCCAGCATAAAGTGTCTCTGCAGAGAGCTCCGCTATTTCTGACAGTTCTCTGACAGTTCCTTGACATTTACAGCGGTTGAAACATTGTATCTATTTGTTTCTGAATAAAAACATCTGTATCCTAAATGGAAACAAATAGATACATTGTTGCAACTTCTATAAATGTCAAGGAACTGTCAGAGAACTGTCAAAGAAATAGCAGAGCTCTCTGCAGGGACACTTTTTGCCGGCTCTAGACGGGTAGAAAATCGGCCGATTTTTTTTTACCATTGATGGTAACGTCGGCCACTTGAACAACCGATTTTTCATTTTTTAAAAGAAAAATCTGCAGTTTTTCTCCCCATCTATGGCCTGCATTAGCGGAGCTCTGCAGATACACTTAGCGGAGCTCTGCAGATACACTTTTTGCCGGCTTGGAATTCTTATTTTCATCCTACTTCTTCTTCTTCATCCTCATCCTCAGAAGAAGAAGAGGATGAGGATGAAGAGGAAGAAGAAGAAGAAGAAGTAGGATGAAAATAAGAAGAATTCCAAGCCGGCAAAAAGTGTATCTGCAGAGCTCCTCTATTCTGCAGATACACTTAGAGGAGCTCTGCAGATACACTTTTTGCCGGCTTGGAATTCTTCTTATTTTCATCCTACTTCTTCTTCTTCTTCATCCTCATCCTCAGAAGAAGAAGAAGAGGATGAGGATGAAGAAGAAGAAGAAGAAGAAGAAGTAGGATGAAAATAAGAAGAATTCCAAGCCGGCAAAAAGTGTATCTGCAGAGCTCCGCTAAGTGTATCTGCAGAGCTCCGCTATTTCTGACAGTTCTCTGACATTCACTCCATACAGCGGTTGAAACATTGTATCTATTTGTTTCCATAAATGGAAACAAATAGATACAATGTTTCAACCGCTGTATGGAGTGAATGTCAGAGAACTGTCAGAAATAGGCTATTTCTGACAGTTCTCTGACATTCACTCCTCAACCGCTGTATGGAGTATTGAATGTCAGAGAACTGTCAGAAATAGCCTATTTCTGACAGTTCTCTGACATTCACTCCATACAGCGGTTGAAACATTGTATCTATTTGTTTCCATAAATGGAAACAAATAGATACAATGTTTCAACCGCTGAGCTCTGCAGATACACTTAGCGGAGCTCTGCAGATACACTTAGCGGAGCTCTGCAGATACACTTTTTGCCGGCTTGGAATTCTTCTTATTTTCATCCTACTTCTTCTTCTTCTTCTTCTTCATCCTCATCCTCAGAAGAAGAAGAAGAGGATGAGGATGAAGAGGAAGAAGAAGAAGAAGTAGGATGAAAATAAGAAGAATTCCAAGCCGGCAAAAAGTGTATCTGCAGAGCTCCTCTATTCTGCAGATACACTTAGAGGAGCTCTGCAGATACACTTTTTGCTGGCTTGGAATTCTTCTTATTTTCATTCTACTTCTTCTTCTTCTTCATCCTCATCCTCAGAAGAAGAAGAGGATGAGGATGAAGAAGAAGAAGAAGTAGGATGAAAATAAGAAGAATTCCAAGCCGGCAAAAAGTGTATCTGCAGAGCTCCTCTATTCTGCAGATACACTTAGAGGAGCTCTGCAGATACACTTTTTGCCGGCTTGGAATTCTTCTTATTTTCATCCTACTTCTTCTTCTTCTTCTTCATCCTCATCCTCAGAAGAAGAAGAAGAGGATGAGGATGAAGAAGAAGAAGAAGTAGGATGAAAATAAGAAGAATTCCAAGCCGGCAAAAAGTGTATCTGCAGAGCTCCTCTATTCTGCAGATACACTTAGAGGAGCTCTGCAGATACACTTTTTGCCGGCTTGGAATTCTTCTTATTTTCATCCTACTTCTTCTTCTTCTTCTTCTTCATCCTCATCCTCATCCTCAGAAGAAGAAGAGGATGAAGAAGAAGAAGAAGAAGAAGAAGTAGGATGAAAATAAGAAGAATTCCAAGCCGGCAAAAAGTGTATCTGCAGAGCTCCGCTAAGTGTATCTGCAGAGCTCCACTATTTCTGACAGTTCTCTGACATTCACTCCATACAGCGGTTGAAACGTTGTATCTATTTGTTTCCATTTATGGAAACAAATAGATACAATGTTTCAACCGCTGTATGGAGTGAATGTCAGAGAACTGTCAGAAATAGGCTATTTCTGACAGTTCTCTGACATTCACTCCTCAACCGCTGTATGGAGTATTGAATGTCAGAGAACTGTCAGAAATAGCCTATTTCTGACAGTTCTCTGACATTCACTCCATACAGCGGTTGAAACATTGTATCTATTTGTTTCCATAAATGGAAACAAATAGATACAATGTTTCAACCGCTGAGCTCTGCAGATACACTTAGCGGAGCTCTGCAGATACACTTAGCGGAGCTCTGCAGATACACTTTTTGCCGGCTTGGAATTCTTCTTATTTTCATCCTACTTCTTCTTCTTCTTCATCCTCATCCTCAGAAGAAGAAGAAGAGGATGAGGATGAAGAGGAAGAAGAAGAAGAAGAAGTAGGATGAAAATAAGAAGAATTCCAAGCCGGCAAAAAGTGTATCTGCAGAGCTCCTCTATTCTGCAGATACACTTAGAGGAGCTCTGCAGATACACTTTTTGCCGGCTTGGAATTCTTCTTATTTTCATCCTACTTCTACTTCTTCTTCTTCTTCTTCTTCATCCTCATCCTCATCCTCAGAAGAAGAAGAAGAGGATGAGGATGAAGAAGAAGAAGAAGAAGAAGTAGGATGAAAATAAGAAGAATTCCAAGCCGGCAAAAAGTGTATCTGCAGAGCTCCTCTATTCTGCAGATACACTTAGAGGAGCTCTGCAGATACACTTTTTGCCGGCTTAGAATTCTTCTTATTTTCATCCTACTTCTTCTTCTTCTTCTTCATCCTCAGAAGAGGATGAGGATGAGGATGAAGAAGAAGAAGAAGAAGTAGGATGAAAATAAGAAGAATTCCAAGCCGGCAAAAAGTGTATCTGCAGAGCTCCTCTATTCTGCAGATACACTTAGAGGAGCTCTGCAGATACACTTTTTGCCGACTTGGAATTCTTCTTATTTTCATCCTATTTCTTCTTCTTCTTCTTCTTCTTCATCCTCATCCTCAGAAGAAGAAGAAGAGGATGAGGATAAGGATGAAGAAGAAGAAGAAGTAGGATGAAAATAAGAAGAATTCCAAACCGGCAAAAAGTGTATCTGCAGAGCTCCTCTATTTCTGACAGTTCTATGTCAGAGAACTGTGAGAAATAGAGGAGCTCTGCAGATACACTTTTTGCCGGCTTGGAATTCTTCTTATTTTCATCCTACTTC